>NW_010115103.1:0-39051 GCF_000699245.1 Pterocles gutturalis | reverse complement strand
AGCGTTCTGGGTAAAATCATCTTTCCTTGCTCTGGGGTGAATTAGGATAGATTTAATGCCAGTGATAATTTTATGCAATTGTGAGATCAGTGTTTTAATGCATCTGGCAGCGAGACAGGGCTTTTCTTTCTCTGACAGCACTGAATAAACCCCTGTAATCCTTTTCCGTTAGCTCTCACACCCATCCAGACTTCAGCTTAATGAAAGGCCAAAGAAATCAGGAGTCTGCTGAGCATCTCTGACTTAAGCAGAGGCAGAATGAGCAGAATGAGATGCTATCTTAGCATGTTTTGTGGTTCAGAATCATTAAAAAGATGTAAGGGCTGGATGGGAGGGCTACATTTCCATTTCCACTTCCCGTGTGTTGCAGAAGGCTGCCATCACAGTAAAGTGAATATATTGACTTACTATTCTAACAGCCTGCTACAGCGAAATTGAAAGTAAACCACAATAATCTGGACCAGTTGTTGTTTTGGCATTTTACTTTAAATATATATGCACCACTACATTACAGCTGAACCACAACCTATGCACTCCAATGCAGGTGCTGGTTAATTTTAAGGAGAACGAGGCAGGATGTGTTAAAACAGTCTTTGAAGGGAAGCTGTTTACAGTGAAAGTCCACAGGTTTTAGCGATTATACAAAATCTAAGAACTGTGCAGTATAATTTTACTGGCACGATATTTTTTAGCTCTTTATATGCCTACAAAGCTAGGTGTACCTCTGCTGAGTGTCACAGCATCTGTATGTGTTGCCATATCTATATCAGTCATTTTTTGTGTAGGTCCAGGTGTGAAAGTACTGCTGGTTCATGTCATGATCCAGTTTAATAATGTTAGAGGAGCACCCACTGTCTCTGGTGTAAAGTCTAAATTTGTCTTTGAACCTAATGAGTGTTGGGCTAGATTGTGAACAAAGGGGTGACACTAAAGGACTTGTAACATGGTGGAGCTCAGAACTCAGACTTTGTTTTAAACCAGAGTATGAAGGTTTGTATGCAAATGAGGCTGGATGGTTTATTTTCTGTTTGTGCTATAGAAGATGTGCTCTGGTGCATGTCTAGAATAAACAGCTGCTGCTGAAAGTTCACATAACCAAAATATAATGTGCAGCGGGCGTTAAGACTCGTGAAGCATAGTGAGTGCGTGACTAAGTCCATGAGATCAGAGTAACAAAGCCCCAGTCTTTAGGTAGTGAAGGCTCGGCTTGTTGAAACCTCAGCGGATATATTCTAGTACTTTTAATCTGAGTGAAAAGCATGTAGAGTAAGGGGAGCTCTCCAAAACTCAGAGGAAAGTTGTGAAGATATTCCTTTGTGAATAGGGGTAGATAGAGACTTCAGATACACACAATAAAGCTCAGCCCCCCCCCAATAATAAAGCCTTCCCCCCCCCCCCCCCCAGTTTAAATAAAATACTGTATTTTAATAAGGCATTCAAGAATAAAGGCCGTTTGGGAGGTGCATCGAAGCTGTTAGCTGCCAGCTCATAAGAAGCACAGAAGACATGCTTTGATTAATACATCAGACTTCAGATGTTTCCTGTTGCTTGTTTAGTCTTATTCTTAAGTATGAAAAAAGCCTGTTCACGCAAGAGTTTATTTACAAGGATTATACTTGTTAACTGGCAGTTTAAAGGAAATTAAATAAGCCTCCAACATTGATAGGCTAGTGTTGAAGAGGGTATTAAATGCTGACCTTGGATTCAGCGAAGGGCCTCCTTTTCCCTTTCATCCTGTCTTCTAGTCTGGAGAAGGGATCAAAGTTTAAATATGCCAGAGTTGATAATCATTATGCAATTAGATGAATGATTGAAATAAAATTTCCACTGCAAATGAGTATAGATGTTTAAAGGGATGATTGAAGACCACTGTCATCCCAGGGAGATTTGCCGCTGGTGCTCGTAGCACAGCAGCAGGATGAAAGCTCTCGTACATGAGGCGTTGACACAAATCTCTTCTGGACTTTATATTCAGCACCCAAAAATGTTGACAGAAGCTCTTCCATTCGCCTGGAAAGAAGTGGAATGAGGCACAGCTTTAGCAGGAAGGGTCTTTTAAAAAAGAGTTCTGGCAGAAAAAGTTTGATGTGAAAAGTAGAAAAGAGAGTCTCGTAAAGGATGTGGTTGAGTTCACAGCATAACGTAAAATACCACCCTGAGCAGGGCAAACTGGGGGAAGAACATTGTGCCCAGGGGTTGCTAAGGGGAATAAAGACAGCTCCCGTTAGCTGAGCGTCTGTGAGAATTTGGCCTTGACAAGAGCAGCACAGGTCTTAGAAAAGCAGTTAAAATGGTAAACTACTTGTTTAATATAAGAAAACAGTTAGAAAATGGGATGGCTACTCTTACTGTGGTCAGTATTTTGTGTTTCTTTTTTGATAAACAGTTTTACAGGGCAAATATTTCTTGTACTGAAGTATCTCAGAATATGTTAGTGTTATTTTTTTCAATGCAAAAGTTGTGGAAATTCAGAGCCTTACATTTCAGATATAATATGATAGCACTGTACCATATTTTAATAGGATTTATCAGGATTTATTCTGTTTCCACAGAATGTTTTTATGCGAGTTGAAGTACTTCAATTTTTTGTCTAGTGGTTTTTTTTTAAGTTTCAACATTTTGTACTGATTAGGATGAAAATGCATTTTGACATGAGTGTAAATGAAAATCATATTTGACCATTACTTCCAACTATCTTTGTGTAATACCTTCTTACGGCAATACCGCTGCGTGAAAAGGTCACATTGGAAACGTCTTCTGTGATGAAACAGTACGTGAAGGAGAACTCCTCAGGGGAGCAGATGACATTAATGGGAAATGTAAAATGCTACATTAATATGCCGGAGTTTGTGGGGTGTGTTTATTTCTTGGTTGTGTTTTTAGGTACAAAGGACAGCAAAGTACCCTTTAAAGCAAGTTCTTGAATAAGTGTGTTTTTAGCATAACAAAAAAAGGGGAGAGGAGAAGAAATGTTAGCTGAAGATTAATAGGAAATTTTCACAGCTTCGATTAAAAACAAGTAAGACACGTTTGCAAATCAGTGAGTACGTTTAGAAATCTGAACTTCGGGTTTGCATTCCTCTTGGCTACAAAGTGTTATCTCAGTTGCACTACATTTTCTGTTCAGACAGGACCTGCTTTCACCTGCTGCTTATTTGAGAAATATCTTCATGAACTTCCATGGTGTATTTTCAGATCTTAGTTTTATTTCCATGTAGTAGTGAAAGGCTTCTTCCCACCACCTCCCAGTCTAAAACCTGGGTTTGAAACACAAAGTTTTCTCATGCATTGGATCATGTGGAACCTTGGTAGAGATGAGAAATTGTGCCAGATGTGAACCAAATAAGATTGTCAGGAAGACTTGTTTTTCTTTTTAAATTGCTCCCGTGTTTCCACTGCAGCATTGCTACACACTGCCAACTGGGATTAGTGAGCTTTGGGATAGTTCTGAGGTGGGCTAGGATATTGAATCCTGCATTTAAGAGCAATTAAGATGTTAAAAATAAATTATAATGGACTCTCTTCCCACTGGTATACTTTGAACTTTGTCTCCTGTCTGTCGGTCTTGGGCATATTGTCTGTCAAAGAGTTGGAAGGCATTAATTAGACAGCCAAGGCCATTTTATCTGGGAAGGATTTTTTCTGGCACATGGGGAAGGAAATGTCTCTAATATGCATAATCCTTCAAAGATGATGCGTTCTTGAAGGAAGGGAGAAAAAAATTACCTGCGTATGTGTGTACACATGCTTTCTAGAGACCTTTAAGTGGAAGGATTCTATGAAGTAACATGCAACTCGTATAGTACAACACTGTCTAATTATTTTTAAGTTGACAAGACTGACCTTTCTCACATTAAAAATATCACTTTCTCAAGACCTAAAATAAGCCACAAATGAAAACTGCACTCTAACTTATTCTTGAGCAAAAAAAAAAAAAAAAAATCATCCTTTTAATCCTTCCATCACCTTTCCCTCATCTGGCAGAGCACAGTCAGGGAACATTACCACCGTTTCAGGGGACTGCACTTTCTCTAGCTATCACACAAGTATACAGCTGTTAAATTCCTTTTTTCCCCTGCTCCAGCATAATACTTCAGGATCCTTTTGTTGTTTTCCTCACCCAGACTAGAAAGCAGTCCTGTGCAGAGGGACACATGCAAGTCCAAGTGAAGAAAATTATTTTAATTGTCAGGGTGTCAGCAGAAGGCTGGGCAGCCAAGGTGTCATTTTTAGCACTGTCACATATTTCCAGGATGATCCTGAGCAAGCCTTTCTCTATGGATTTGTTGATTAATAATATTGCAGTATACGACCATTTAGTAAATGCGAATTAATGTATGAGATACAAAATGCCTGGTGTTGTCTGGCTGAGCAAAGCAGAACAGAGCAAATAATGGCTAAATATTTGTTTGCTGGAGAAAAGTTTTGGATTTCTTAGAGGACAGAAGAAAGGGAATGCTAGCTGAAAAACTGTAGTAGTTTAAATGCAGTTTGACAGCATGAATCAAACCAATCTGATTTTTTTCTATTTTTTTTAAAAGGGATGTTTTTAATCATTGAATTAAAAACTTCCCTGGAGCAGATGCTTCCACATAATAAGTTTGTGGTTTTTTTCATTTTGAAATTTGTAAATGAGACATTTTAGCAATTTTAAATGCCTTTTTTTTTTTTTTTTTTTGCTGACAACACTGGCCTGAATTTCTTGTTTGACAAGTATGAGAGATTTCAATCTATATGAAAGAGAGTTTTTGGCTTATTTTTAGAAAACTGTCCCTCTAATTTATAATTCTCAAATCTGATAACACAGCTATTGGTGTTTCACAAATTAAATCCTAGTGCATTCTTCTGTCAAAAACCTGAATCCTGAGAGGTCGTAAGCAGTGATAAGCCCCAAAATCTGCTTCTTTTGTCTTTTATCCAGATATGTGGATGGTACATTGCTCAAAGGACCATCCATGTAACTTTTCAGCAGAGAAGATTCTAATAAAGGATGACCTGGCTGTCAAGAAAGATTAAATCGGTATCACTCAGGTTCGATGTGAGTTTGAAAAGACACTGTTAACTCTACTACATTGAGCATTTTGGAATTGCTTAAAACCAGTTGACATTCAGCATTCACTGACTGCTGAAGAATATAGTTCAGGTGAGTAAACAGGTTGTCACCCAAATGATGGGGGTTTAGATTTTATTAAATAGTTTAAAAATACATTTTCAGTAGTTGCTGATGAAAACAAAGAGAAGTCTAGGAGGAAAAAGAAATCGAGCACGGGGGAACAACTAATACAGGACGAACTGAAATGTCTTTGCAGCTTTTTTTAATTTTCCTTAGAAACTATCAGACCACTTTGTATTTCTGGTAGTGAATTCTGAAAGAGCGAATTAGGAAGTGTGAAGATATTTGAAATCAGTGAAGCTAGTCTCTCGACTGAGAAGCAGAACTGCATATAGGCACTGATATGAAGCTCTGTAGAATGGATGGAGCTTTCCTGTTGATTTCAGCAGTTAGGTCCATGGTTAATTAATTAAGCTGGCTTTTAAAGAGCCGGACATCTCCGGGCACCGTACAAGTTATTCTAAACTGAGAGTTTGCAGCACCGAGAGGGATAGGACAGGTTGAATGACATCAGTCTGTTGGCTCTGTGGCAGCACAGTCTAGTGAACTTTTATTTTGGCATTATTATTGTCTTAGGCATTTTTTTCTTCAGAGAACATATGAATGTACATGTGTGTGCAAATACTAATGTGACAGTTTAAAAAGCTTGTTCAGATTTGTTAGGTGAATGAATTCACCCTTGATTACTGGACTCAGCAAGTAAGTATCTCAGGTGAGAGACATCTCAGCTATCTTTAAAGGCAGGAATTTGACTGTGGAAAGAGGTGACGGCAAAACCCTAGTCCTTTCTGTTACACAACAGTCCTCCTGATTTCCAGCAAGTTGCTGAAGTCTGTCAGATTTTAAATGGCTAATGTTTGTCACAGTGAGATGAATCTTCGTAGGCTCCATTAATAGGCAATGGGGAATGCTGTTAACTGCGTTGAGCGCTTTGTAAAGGGAGACTAAGGTTAGCCCTGTGAAGATGATCTCCTTAACCATTGTGAAATCCACTTGTATTTGTGTGCTTTTTATATGCAGAAAGGTGATTATAGGACTGTTCTGCTTCATATGGATCTAGTGAGAGTTGTCCCATCTCTGTAGCATGAAACTGAAGGCCAAGAGGATCACAAATGTAAAAGCTCTGCACTAAGTATTACTCTATACTCTGACCGTATAAGTAACTGCAAGCTAAATGAGTTGGTGTTCATTTTTGTTACCTTTACTGCTGAAGAAATGAACAATGTCCAATATTATTTATTTAAAACCTCTCTGGAATGTTAACAGGCAGCAACAATCAGAGGCTTGAGCTTTACTAGTATCAGCAAACCTTCCACGTATGGGAAGTACAAGCACTTGGAGATGTATTGTATGCCCCCTGACAGAGAGACTACTTGACATGTATTTTATTTTTAAAATGTCACTAGCTGAAAATTAATCAGACCTGTAATGCATGTTTGAATTCATTTATATTGCTGTTGGAAGCAATATCTCAAGAGCCTGAGACAGATGTGTGAATGCTGTAAGCAGGCAGTGTTCTCAATGGATTAGAAAATGCTTCAAAACACCAGCCCTGCCTCTCCCAATTCCTCTCTGCCTTTGCCTGCCTGACCTTTTGGTACAAACTGGAGATTTTCACATGAGGAAAGAAAAAAAAAAAAAAAAAAAAAACAAGGCACCATACCTGAACTCATGCCTTCTGCTGCCCTCTGGACCTTCTCTAGCTTAAGAACATTTGGAGTTTTCCCTGCAAATACTGCTAGTGACCTGTACGTATTTGTGTAGCCTGTGTAACCTCTAGTTGCAGGTCTACCTTAAGGAGATACGGAGTGTAATTGAGTTTTCTGCCTGGTGAAATTGTGAGATGGTCCCATCTGTTAATAGTGCATAATACTAGGAATTGCCATTTGTTGAAGCCCTGGAGTTCATGCTTGTCAGAACTCTAAGCGTAGCAGCTGAATTGGGCATGATCATATACAGTGTGAGATTGCAGCAAATTGCTCGTTTGGACCCTTTCCAGCGCCGCGGGGTCAGTCTGCACATGATTTCCCCGTGCTTCTCAAAGGTGAGGGTGGAGGCATAGCTCCCCTCCAGGGGATTGTGTTTTTTAAATCATCAAGAAGTCATACATGTGGGCTTTCATTTGTAGCCTTACTTGAATTATCTGGAGTCCTTCAAAAGAGGGGAAAAAAATCAATTTGACTTTGGCAGCTGTCTCTACAATGCCTGCCAATCACCATAGTATCTTGGCTATTTTTAAGTCTCCTGAAATCAGTCTGCATTAAGGCAATAGCTGTGCTTGGATTTCAGCCCAGGACTCTATCAATATAAAATGATTTGTTGCAAGTTTGAAGATGCTTCATCCCTATTCTCTCTCTTTTCATTTACATTTTAAGCTTTCATCAAAATGTGGATCAACAGAACTAATAGAGCTTCCTGCTTTCTTCAGAGAATACCAGAGACTGTACACTCTTAACCTCTGTCTGACGTGAGGGTGTTTTTCCTTCTGTTCCAATAAGACGGACCGGTTTGTTCACTGAAGGCACCTGCTGTGAGTCTTGACAACCTTGTACCGTTTGAATGTTTTCCAGTAAAGTGGTGAGGGACATGAAACACATGTATAAGAGAGTGATCAGAAGCAAATATGAGATGATCCTTCATGCAGTAGTTAATGAGGTTTTGTTCTCCCTGATACAAGACCCAAGTTTTTGAAGTGCCGAGTGCATTAGACCAACCCTTCCTGGTCCTATTGACAGACTAGCTCCAGATGTCTTCAGGACACTCGCCTGCTATCTGCAGTTGGGATGATGTTTGTGTTTCAGTATTCTCCATAATCTGCTAGGAGTCCTGCTCACAAGGGGAATAGCTATGGGTTTTTTTCAATAATCAAGTTTCTCATCACTAACCTTACCATTCACTTTTGTCATTTCAAGCCTGCATGCAATCTTTGTGTCCATCTGCACAAGTTTTGCTGTTCAGTGAGATTTCCCCTAGGGGAAACCCATACCCGATCTCACAGTCCATGCTATGGAGAACTGCAGACAATTCAATACGCAAAATCAATTTGTTGTGATCGAGTAGAATAGGGTTGTTAGATTCGAGCTTGTTATAATAATAAAAATTCAAGATAATTTTAATTGCTTCAGCTTCTCTTTAGTAGAAGCATAATTTCCCTGTATGTTTTTTCAGATTTCAAGGGATTTCTATGGCAGCCACCATCACACAGAAGAAAGCAGGCATTTGTATTCTGTGACATAAAGCCAATGATTCTGTCAATCTCAGTGGCACAGTCTCTATATGCTGTTAGGAAGTATTAGCTCTCTTCTCTCACAACTCTCCAAGCAATGTGGTTATGAGACCTGTTAGTAGAGAAGGGTATTCAATTAAATACAGACCATTCCTTTACAAATACATTTTTCAAGTACTTTTGTATTTTCATGACTAAAATAATGGCTAATTTGTAAATAGCAGTGATGTCCCTAGCTGCATCTGATTTCTTCTATATATGTGTGTGTGATTTAAAGCAGAACTGTTTGATGATCTCTGTGGGTGAGGGGGTGTCTGGAAAAGAAATAATCTGCTTTCTTGCCTGTCCCGTCTCAATATATGCGCTACATATTTTATATAAGTAAAAGTTCTTGTTTGTTGTTCAGTTCTTTTTTGTCTCCAAGGCATGCTGCAGTAGCATTAATGCTTCTGAAAAAAACCCAGTTAATTCTTATTTAATTCTTTGAAGTTTCATAATTTCACAACATGCCTGATTTGTGTAACTTCTGCACTTCTTGCATGAACACCTCTTCAGGCTCTATCACTATTTTCACTTGTGGTTTAGCATTTTGAGCTCTTTAGTTTATCAGCAGTATAAGGAAAAGCTTCCTGGAGACTTTCCATCAAACCCATTTGTTGATGAAGGAGGGAACATCTTTTCTAATGCTTTAAAATGCGAGCCATAAATTTTGTAGTGAACTTCCAGTGCCCCTATTAATAGATCAGTAATTTTTTTAGCACCACCCTGACCTGAGTGGGTAACTGGGGACATGCTGGGAAGGTGAATGCTGTGAATGGGGAGATTGACAGGATTTACAGAAAGTGTTTTTGTTTTGCTCCTTGGTTCTTTGTGTGTAGGTGTGAGAGAGAAAAAGACATTAAAACTCTGTGGTTGGTACAACTGAGTAGTAGTAGATTGTAGAAAAACAATTGTAAAAATAACCAAAAGAATCAGTGTGATCATAAAAGTGTCCAATTATGATGTTGTGCTGCAGAACTAATAAGAGATATAAACAGAATATAACCTTGAAATGAAATAAATGCATTCAAATGTCAGGCCCTAGAGTAAGAAGAAATAGTCACTTGGGCTTCCTTCCAGACAGCTGAATGTTGGGTTCGAGGAGTATATTCAAGAGTCAAATCTCCAAATCCAGCTTTTCCTCTGACTCTACAATACTCCTGCTGATAACTTCCAGGTATCCTTTCATTTGTCATGAAGTGATTTACTAACAATATAGATTCTTATATGCGTGGGAGCAGGTTTTGACTGACTTTTTTTTTTTCCAAGCACTGTTGGAGCATAAATGCATTTAGGTGGGCTTCTGGACTGCAGGCTGTTACATTTTTTATTCAGCTGAAGGTGAGGGAAATTAAGGTAACCCAGTTCTGTTCCTGTTAAGCTTTACCAGCACTGAGGAGGAAGTTTGTGAATTCCTTAGGACAGTGAGGAACTTAGAGTAAATAAAATGCACAAGGAAGAAGATTAAATAAATAAGTTTGCAGATTCATAAGGTAGTGATAATTCTATTCTGGTCTTGGAGATAATTTGCCCAAATCATCGTGACTGCAGGGCACGTACGAAACCTTTGAACTAGCTCTTCTGAAGCAGTAATGTGAATTTTAGTAGTTGTGTCCATATGTGTTTCGCTGAGTGTTCTGTTTAATTTTATTTTTGTGATGCTTTCATATTTCATTGCTGAAGCTGTGTATTTTCAGATAAGTTTATACCTTTTACTGATAACAATTTGTTACTTTACTAACTGTCAGTAACAGTATATGTTTAAATGTGTATCTTTTACTCGGAGTTATTGCACATCCCAGTTGGCATAGGTAATGTTCCATCAGTTCTGTATTTCGGTAGGCTAAAAGCATTACTGTGGAAATGAAGTTTTGATGTATTGCCAGTTAAGCTGAGAAATCATCTGGTTGTGTATTTTAGACTTGCAACTGTACAAAAAGATGAAAAGTCACGTGCAGCTCTGCTCAAGGTGCACCTGGGGTTGGGCAGAAACTTCTGCGTGTACAGGTCTGGAATCTTTCTGTAGCTTTGCCATAATTCGTTTTGGGTTAAACACATTTTGCTTTTTATACTGGGACTTTTTGTCTTGCTATATTAAAACATTATCATGATTTCTTCGATTAAAGGCTATTCTGTGCAAGAGCTATGCTTTAATGTGAATTCACAGTGCTTTCTGTGACAGAGCTTTGGGTTTGATTTAAGCCTTGGGCTCTACTCTAATATAAATATTTAATAGTGGTGTTAAAAGGACAGTGCAAAGGTGAGCAGAAGGGGAGATGCTTTGGAAAATTGAAGTAGAAGGTCAGAGAGAAGATGAAAGGAATGGAGCTCTTACTTTAAAATATTTTTTTTCAAATTTTAAAAAACTATCGTAGCTGTTATTGCTGCTATATTCACAGCAGCCCAAATGCTGTGGTTTTTCTAATTAAACTACATGCTCCATGTGGCAGCTCAGGTTTTGATGAACTTCAAACTCAGCTTTTTCTTTCTTAGCGTTGGATATAAAATAAACCCAGTATGTATTGATGTATTTGTGTCTCTCTTTCAGTTTACAGTGGCAATAGCAGACTTTTTTTTTTTCTCTTTGAAGTTAGCAGCAGTTTGCAGATCCTGTGCTTGTTTTGAGCAGATCAAATGATTATGAGTGGTGATAACTGCCAGTCATCTGGTACCTGTAGGGTGCTGGTCACTGAGGCTGAGGCTTTTCAGAAAAGCAAAGCAGTTTCTGTATACCATAAAGTTCCAAGTCACTGCTGTAAAAATGTCTGGACTTTGGAAAGCTTCAGCTTTTTAAGCCTTTGAAAATTGCAGTCTCTATAATTTTTCTGTAGTTTCATTGTCTTTTGAGACTTGTTTTTGTTCAGCTGTAGTTGGAGTTAATTTTTCTATGAAATAAATTATTCCCTAAAATACAGTCTCAGATGAATGAAATGTTCATCAACTTCAGGCATGCTCTCTAAAGAGTTTCAGACAAAAATGAATGAAACTGTACTGGCTTTTGATAATTGGAATCTACAAGCATCCTCTTTTAAAACAGAAGGGGAGTAAAATGGAGAGGGAGTGTTCTCTAGAAGTCTAAATGGAAATAATGATAAAATAGGAAAGGTAGCATTGCTTTCCCCTCACATTTCCCGTTCTGAATATTTATCAGAACAAAAAGCAGACATCAGACTCAATACTGAACTTGTTGCTGAATTCTTGAGAATACTAGGAAGCTAAACATGATCTCTTCCATTTGATATGAGACTGCAATATTCTTCTCTTCTTTCCAATAGTCAAGTGTTACAAGGAGACGTGGTAATAGATCCTCCAGCCATTTGCTGCATATTCACAGCACTTCCCATTAGCATTGGAGAGGTGATAGATAGTCTGAGAATTCACTGGAGCAAGGAAATGAGAGAGAGAAACAAGTTAAAAATTACAGGTCTTGATTTTAGCTGCCCAAAAGATATCATTCACATCCAATTACCTGCCATTTCCCAAGCATAGGTCTGTAAAGCTGAAAGTATGTGTATGTGGAATTTTTATTTTAGTCCATTTCTGAGGGATATTGATAGTTAAGCAGTAGTAGAGATCCTCTTCAGGAGCTAATTGCAGTCCGCTTATACATGCTCCCAGTACAGCAAGGCCACTGGTATTTTCTGTTCTCCTCATTCTGTCTCTCTGTAACTGTCAGCCTCACTAGTACTGAAATCAGTTCATAAGTATTTTGGCTTAAATAAGCCTTATTTCTGATCAATGTAATGCCATAGTTTTATGTCTTTTTTAAGTGTATTTAGCTTGAAGTAGACGAGCTTCTGATAGGTACTGTAGGTGTGTTAGAAGTTGATTAAATTAGTAGTAGAAATGGACACTAGGCAAATAGGAGGAAAAATGCACAAATGAGCAAATTCTGTTTTTTTCAGCTCTGTTCTTGGTCTTTGCTAATGGATTCACTCTGCTGTAGAAAAAATAGGAATATTAAAAAACTTTTTTCCCCTACTGTAAGAAGTGAGTGCTCTGTGAGCAATTTCTCAGGTCTTCTAATATAATGTATTTTTGATGTTAGAAATAAAGGTGTAGGAGAAAAAATTAAACTCAAAATTCCTTCCCATGTCCCCCCAATAGAATAAAAAATAAAATTAAGAAATCCCAAACCCAAAAGCTATTAAGACTCTTTCTTAATAAGATTACTTAAAGATGCATGTGGCTTATTTTAGCAATGGGTGAGATGAAATAATGATTTAGAAATGTGTAAATTGCTTTGCTTTATATACTTAAACTTTGCTCAAAATGGCTTTTTGAAGTTCAAAATAAGTTTGGTTGCCCATCTGCTATCAAATCCCCATGTTTCTTGAGAGTACTGAGAACAGAAGATACAAATACCTGTTTATAGCCAACCTCCTCTCAAAAATTAGGAGTTTTTTGCAGAATGTCTGATCTGTGGCCACATTTCTACCATCCTGCACAGGAATGGAAGATGACCTTGATGGAGGTCAACAGAGCAGAACTATGTAACCTAAGAATAAATTTGAACTTAGAAGCTCCACTAAAAGGAATGTGTCACCTAGAGGAATACGAAATTATTATTGCAACAGATTTACAACAATCAAGTGCCCAGCAATTAAATATTATGATTGTGCGTTATTCCCCTATACTGGCTTTAAATAACAAAGTGAGGATTTTGGAAAAGAGGACAGATGTTATATCCTCATCTCAGTTGTTTGTGTCTGAGATACTTTGGGAAAAATTCTGCTCTATCAACATAAATCTAGAAAATCTCTCTAAAAATAGCAGAGTCAATCAATCTGCTCCTTTCTGATGGGAGAGTAGAATCCAAACCGCTTCTGTCCTTGTTCTGTCTCTGATGTAAATGGTTTACCTGAAAAGGCCTATTCTTGACGAAAATTGTTCTGTCTTCGATTATTCCGACAATGATGTGGGCTCCGTAAGCAAGGCCATGTGCACACATACTCATTACCCTAAAATACTTGCTGCTTAGTGTCAGCTTCTCACCCACCATATTTTTCAAAAGAGAGACAGGCTGGAGTAACGACACGAAGTAACTCGGTCATCCTGCATGTGAGCCGCCACTGAGCAGCGACTGATGATGACAGAAATGGTGGGGTCAGTTCTCTGTGGTGGACAAATATTGACGTGAATCTAAGCTTTACAGAGACCACAGGAGTCACTTAGTTTGGAACTTAAGCCAGTGTGAAATCCAGTTTCAATTGAATTAGTCAAATGTATCAGGCATTAAGGATCTGTGCCTGTTCTGGTTTAAGATAGCTCTGGAAATAAACCAGTCAAAGATTCTTCAGCCTTGAAAATAGAATATTTTGAGGGGGCACCGGGTAGATGCGTATAAAATCATGATAGGAAATGACTCTTCACAATCGCTTGTGATCTACAGATTGTCAAAGGAGACTGCTAAGTTTCCTAAGTTGCTATGAGACGCTATGGATGCAAAAATAATGAAAAGGGAAGAATTTTTTCGAAGACAGAGAAATAATACCTGTTCAGAAAGTCCCTGAAATGCAAATCACTGCAGTACTTACATACAGTATTCTTCTCTGTTATATAAATAGAGAAATCTAAATATCTATAAAACACATTTCTAAATATCTTACACTCTGCTGTAGGTGATTGTTGGTTAGAAGCAAGCAGAGCTATGGTACTAAACTAGATGTATATTTGTTTTATCCAGAACAACCACTTTTGTTTAGGATCTTTGCTGATGAATACCCGTGCAAACCCCTTTCCCATTCTGAAGCATCCCACTCAGCGCAGTGGGAGGAGTTACAGAGTTTGGTATTTATTTAAAAGAATAAAGGTGTCAAAATCTGTTCTGAAATTTTTTACATATATCTTAATGAAAATAAATTACTTGTATTTTGTGTAGATGTACATAAGGCACTTCATATATCAAACTCCTTACTGAACAGTCTTGTAAAGTAAGAAAACATATAAGTTATTACCCAAACAACAGGGTTATGTATTACTGGCTCTGTAGCGGTAATAGAAGCCCATCAATCATTGGACAGGCTCTAAGGCTTTCTCCTTTTTTTGATGTATGCTAACTGAAGCAAACCCAGGGAAGCAGCTCTAAGTCAAGTAGCTGCTTAGCTAAATCTTTACCTTTGTCAGCATTTAGGAATAGGTCATAAATGGATTTATTCCAGTGTGATTCTACTTATCAATATTTCACCAATCCACGTATTGGTGAAAGGGTCATACGTGTAAGCTGGTTCCTTCTCCAGTCTGGTTGTTACTCAAGAGTGCATGTTGTGGTCGTAATTTGAGTTTTATTAATGGTGAAACTCTATAATAGACAGCCCTTGACTGGATTGTTACAGCCCAGTTTGATTTTTGGAAGACTTTTATATGGGAAAAATCTTTTCAGCTGTTCAGATTCAAGAGAAATTGCAAGTACAGCCTGATTTGTAACAGGATTTCTTGCACTCATGCCTGTGTACATACATGTATTGGTATTTACAGGAATTGGGTGCAGGGAAGGAAACTTTGCAAATCACAAGAAGTCTAAAGATATTGCCAGTGTTGTACATTCTAAGTGTTATAGGCAAACCTGAAAATACATGTGTTTGGAGAGAAGTTCTGAGATAGTGCCTACGTTTGATGACTGAGCCAGACAGAAGCAGTCATCTTGGTCACTTAACAGGGAAAATATCAGGTAAGTGTGCTAAATGTATGGTTTGCTCTCTTCTAGGGTCCTTGCAAGGACCTTACTTACAGACTGACTTTCTCCTCAGTAATGTGTTGGTTTTGTTGTTTATTAAGCTGAATGTGTAAATCCAGTGATTGTTGCTACTCCTCCAAAGGGAAGCTCACCCAGCGTCTGGGAGGCCATCACAAGATTATAAATGGAATAATATCCTGTTCATGCAGCTCTGAGTAATACATGCTCCACATCTCACAGGTGATAACAGCTTAAACATTAATTCATCTGAGAGCATTATGTGATAGAAAAGGTACACAGAGTTAATTAAGCCTTGGAGGCATGCAGGATTGATCCTTAGTTGCTATAAATTGGCTTAGCTTCATTGACTTTAAAGGCATCATCGTTATTTACACCATGGGAGGATTAAGCCTCTCTATTTTAAGATGGTTTAGATTTGAATATCTTCAATTAACATGAACCAATTCTTTTTTAAAGAATGATATTAATCATTCAGTGTATAATAGGGTGTGTTTCAAAGAGTAGATATTAAGTAGTTTTAAAGTGATAGAACAGTAACCCATTTACAAATCACAAAGGTTTGTAATGATTCTCCGTACAAACCAGATGAATACGTAGCGTGGTCCGTGTCAGAACAAAGATGACACCTGACTGTATCCTGTTCTGCCCTGTTTTAACTTTATCAGATTTCCTTGAGCTGTGACCTAGACTAATGTTTGACTCAAAACCTCCTCCAGGCTGGCAAATTTGGTTCTTTCCTGAGTTCTATACGTGTATGAATATGCATATATTCATATATATAGATACAGGTGTCTCTATATGTATATGTGCGTACATACAAACATACATATCGATGTATATACCTATATCTGTCTGTATAAGAGTATGTTTTACATTTGTTTCTTGCATCTTTCTAGGATATTTTTTGTTGCATAGGTACTTTGTGTGAGACTAGTTTCTTATGTGCAAATAATTCCTTTTAGCTTAAAGAAAATGTTTTTTTTTATGAGCAGGATAAACTAAGGGATTCAGCCTATTGATTCCTTTCAAATAGCCTGAGACACTAGGAGCTTTATCCTTTTTGTTCATTCTTTATGGGTAATGAAAAACAGTTTAATATCATTATGCTCATCAGATAAGGCTTAAAAACTCACTAAGGTTCAAAAGAATGTCCTAAATAGATTGCAAGGCTTAGTTCTATGGATAACTTTGTCTCAGGAGAGCCATATATTTTCCAGACTTCTAAATCCTGACACGTACACCCCTCCCCCGATATTTATTTAATCTTATCAGCGAATACTTCTTGGCCGTGTTTTACTATGTCAAGGGAGAATTTGGTTGGAGAAAGAACATCACAGAGTTAGTTATTCTGTGCTGTTTCCTACTCCTGTAGATACTGTCCATGCCAACTACTAAATGATGTAGCAATAATTTAGTTCCTCGTATTTGTCTTCTCTGCTTCCAGGGTGTTTGCTCTACTGTCTAGCAAGCAGGCCTAGCCTTTTAAGTGGAACTGCAGCTGTCTCCTAGAAGGTGATGAAAAATTCATTTTTTTGAGCAGGGATCTGACCCTAGCGTAGTGAAGGACCGATACTGGGAGGAAAAAAAAAAAAAATCATGTTCTCCATGCACATCCTTGTTACTCCTCTGTACGTGCATAAAACATATTTTTTTCAGTACGTGACTCATTCAGCTAGCATTATGAGTTTTAATTATTGCTAACGTTCAATGTGCTTGGTCATAGTGAAGAGTTAAATCAATAAAAAATTTCTTCTTCTGCCTTGTGAACTCTTGCTCAAAGGAATCCAGCGGGTAGTCTTGCATATAAACACCACCCCCCTCAGTGCATAACCTCAAAAACAACACAACGTTTAGGAAAGGGCAGAGAGTGTCACAGGGGCATCTCAAACTTTTTTCTATTGTCATTTGATTGTAATTTTTTAAGTATGTCACATGCATGACTGGATAGTAGCTTCATTCCGTAGTCAATGGAGTATGTACTCTGATGAAGGAAAATTCAGGGTTGGCTTTCATAGTTCAAATTATTAAATGAGCTTAAGAAAGGGTGCCAAGTTGCAGAAGGAACCTAAGATTTCTCTCAACAAAATCTTCATTTGAGACTCCATTCATTTCAGAGCCAGTGTCATAGCAATTAAAAGTTTTTCCCAATTTCCATCTCCCTTACTTCAGTTCAGCCCATTGCTACTTATGCTGTTCCACTATGGACATGAAGAATAGATTCTCTTTCTCCTTGCAGAAATCTTTCTTGTATTTAAAGGTGATTATTATGTCTGTCTTCAGTCATTTTCCCTCTAAATTAATCACTACCCATAATTTAAATATTTCCTTGTTGTCAGGGTTCCAAACATACTCGCGGTTCTCCTGTGCATTCCTTTCTGTTACTGAAATGTGGTGCTGACAATTGAATACTGTATTTGAGATTGTTTAATGAATGGTCTTTTAGAGCTCTGATCCCGGCAGATGCAAATTTGTGATGATTTTTCTTGACACACAAGGCTAAGTACAGAAGTAAGAACACAAAGCTGCAGATTTTTGTTGTAAGAAAATATCTTAAATGGCTGATGTTGCTGGGGTGCCCCTCTGGAGAGAAGAAAGAGAATTTCACTGTGGATTTTACTCCATGCATGATATTTCAGGTCTGTGCAAAGCTAAGAAGTTCCTGCTCTGACTTGTTTCAATAATGGATTTTGATCTGGATTTTTGTTAAGGCTGCCCCGACCGTGCTCTATTGAGTTGGAACTGCCCTGACTTTGATTCTGAATGAAGAATTTTACCCTGAAGTTGAGTGAATTTCAGCAAGATGTTTTCATTGCAATGTATTGTTGTTTCTTCCCCATAAAAGAGTGCTTCCTCTTCAAAAGTTTCTGGTCAACTGCATTGTGAGGTGGCTGTACTCAGGAGAGGACTGCGCGGAGAGTACAGAAAGGGCAGCTGGCTCCTTTTTTAGGGAGGAAGGTTGGCTGGTCGCTAGGGTAATATGCTGCAGAAATGGAGCAGTAGGAACAGGAGCATTTATATCTCTGGGGAGAAACGTGTTTTGGAAGGCAGCTGTGTGGTGTGAATAGCAAGTGAAGTGTGTACAGTGCTAGCATCAAAAGTTCTTGCCGTGAAAGTCAGAAAAAAGACCTTGTGAACGGAATGGTGTCTGTAAATTTATGGTCACAGTCATAAAGCAGCAATGTATCCTTGTCCCTGTTCCCCACAGATGTTTCATATGGAATTCACTGCATGTATATTTTCGTCCACAAATACTAAGTCAAGTTTGCCCTTTCTTCCGTATGAATTTGCATGAGTTTCAGAAAATAAGAGATTACATGTGGAAGAGTCATTAGAGAAGAAAAGACTTCCTTATCTTTGTTAGTCGGAAAGGCAGACTGGCAATTAGATGTTTAACTACTACTGCTTTTTCTTCCACTTTAACCACTAGTGGTCATCTGTTGGTAACAATTAACCTTTTCACCCATACTCCAAAGGGCAAGATTACTGGCAGTAATTAGATGAAGGGTGTTCTAAATGCATGGGCTGCTCTCACCGGCTGATGTTTGGATGCCTTACAGCAATTTGCACATTGTTAGAGTGAGTAACACAAAACCCTCTGTATGTGGTAAAAGGTAAATCCCTTTGAAAATGTGTGATATGGAGTTGTTGTTAAGATCTCAGGTATTGATTTCAAACTTAAGCTTCAGGTAAGAGGAGACTGGTCCTCGTTCCTGTTGCGGTAGTTGTGTGTGTCCCTCAGCTGCAGTATGAGACATACTGAGACCACATGAGTCTGCTGCCTGGAAGAGCCTGGAAGCAACAAGGTAAATTCAGGTTGAGCAAGGATCATCCAGTTTATTCTAAACTCGGGCAGACTGAGGAGATGAACTGAGGACTCTTGACCCCTAAAATTGAAGCACAAAATAATATTTGTGCTGTGGAATGATATTTGTGACTCTGACTCGTGAGTCTGTCCTGTGCACGTAATTTTAAGCATGTCTTTGGTAACTGTTCTGTGTGTTCACAGATTACAAAATCGGAAGGGATTGTTTTGACCCTCTGGTTTACAGTCCTGTAGTAAATCAGCTAGGGGATTCTCTGGATGAAACACATGCAAAAAATCTTTTCAGGCAGGGGTTTGAGAGGCGTGCAAGTTGAGTCTCAAATTAATAGTCGTGATGATGAATGGTCAACTTGACTTAATCACTAGTGGCAAGCAGTCTTGAAGCGAAGTGAGTTTTCTTTGGAGGTTAATGTTTTCAGATGTAGGTCTTTAAAAGCGATGCAGAGTGGACACAAATTATCTCAAGAACTATTCAACAGAAAAAAAAAAATCTAGAACAGCTATTATTGTCGTGAAATTTCATTAATCATCCAGTAGCACTAATTAAAAAAAAAAAGAGGGTTTTAATACCACAGATAAATCTTGAGAAACAAGGAGCTTTTTAAAGTGAAAAGTAGTATTTCTCTTTTTTGTCAGTGCTGTGTGGTTTAAGATAGATCACCTTCTTGTAGAGTAGTGTGGAAGGGATCAAGATAGGAAATATCTAGAATGCGGGGAATCACGAAGATGAGAAATGTGTTATGTTCATAGTACTAAAATGGATGGGAGATACGCTTGCTTTGTGTGATAGTAAGGAATACGCAGCATTAATAGTAAAGTGATTTTGTATGCTAGTGGCAAAAGCAATGGATTCTGATGTAAAGTCTGTAGTCAAAGTAGTCGAAATTGAGATCATCTTAAGAACCCTGCAGTGTTTTCATTTGTCTGGCTCACAAAAACTCGAGGTTGTCCAGCTGCAGTGCTCAGTGTGAGTTTTTTTGCGTCAGGCAGTTCAGATCACCCCCAAATGTGCAGATGCTCTTAGTGGTTATTTAACAGTGTGGTCCAGTGCCCACCTGTGGCTTAGGAGGCCCCGAAAATAGTAATTAGGTGAAATACCAGAATGTAGCAGAAAAAGTACATTTTCTGTGTGCCCTGTTCTCATCTTTTCCCAATTACTTGTGGTTTTGCTTGCTGTTGAGACAGGATGGGGGAGACTGTTGGAGACAGTGAGATAGAGTGAGCTCTTCTCTTACCAAGTTTAATAATTCTCATTTTCAGTAGTTGTCAAAAAGTTATTTCAGAGTTAGCTGGGTAAAAAATTACTGAGAGGTCAGTCCTTTGGAGTTGTTATTTACAAAAACTACACCTTTATAGCTCAGTGAAGAATGCATATAGCCTTTGCGAATGATTACCTTTCTGTACACACTTTTTGTGTGTATTGAATGTTAACATTAATTTCTACGTTTTTTTAAGAGTGGAACATAGTGTCTGAATTCTTACTTCCACAACATATTGAAGATGTCTTGTTAGCTCCTTTTCTCTGTGTATAACACTCGGAGATGCAGAATTTCTGCTTCTGTATTATCTTTTTTGGCAATCAGTGTTGCCCTCAGGAGGAGCATTTGTGCGTGCGTATGCATCTGTGTGTACTTGATGGTCCTTCTGAATCTTCAGCCAGACCTAATATGAAAATCAATGGGTCCCAAGGCGTGTTTGTCTTTAGCAATAGATCTGTTCTATCTATAACCTCTGCACAAAATATGGTGACATGTGAGCAATCTTGTGGCATATGGAGCAGCATTTACTTGTTATACAGCATTTGGAGCAGCAGTATTATTTTTTTTTTCATCCTGGTTCTTTTAACCTTTACATTTTCAGTCAATTTTATATGGCTTTCTTTTCTAAATTGAAATTCTCAGTAGTAAACTTAAAGCAAAATATTAACAAAGGGACCTTTCAAAAAACCTTTCCTGTAGGCTCATTGTTACTGAACAGAGACACGTCCCCCAGGTGCCAAGAGGAAAGCAAATGATCCGAGTTGTCCTATTATCATGAATAGAAGGCTGAAGAATGTATACTTCATAGGAGGCTTAGGAGAAAAGAACTCCTGGATAATTTGTGTGTCATGGTTCAACCCTGGTAGGCAGTAGAAAGTTAACTCTGTCCCAACTAGAACTAGTCCATTGGGGGCTTCTTGGTAGATTTGAATAGACCACAACTGTCCCATGAAGTTTGACAAGCCAGTTGTGCAATATGAAGAATAAATACTATGTAAGATACTTTATCCTATATTCAGATTTTGCGTTTCACTGTAACTTACCCAGGATCTTGTTTATGTGAGTATTTTCAAGGGTTCAGTGGGACCTTAGATAACTAAGTTAAATTGAAACTTAATGGAAGCTGAGTGCTTAAGTCCCCTGGGCAGTGTTAAAACTGCCAGTTCAGATTTCTAATGATTTGTAATGGCTCAGCCCCATGGACTCTGAGAACGAATGTGCTCAAGGACTCCGCTGAGCTTTGGAAAAGGCCTTGCATTTGCAGTAT
This sequence comes from Pterocles gutturalis, assembly GCF_000699245.1. Classification (NCBI taxonomy): domain Eukaryota; kingdom Metazoa; phylum Chordata; class Aves; order Pterocliformes; family Pteroclidae; genus Pterocles; species Pterocles gutturalis. The sequence goes on along the minus strand of NW_010115103.1, from coordinate 17,627 downwards.
CTTAAATTTTTATAGCAATATGTATGCCCTTGTTATAACTCGCACCAGACTTTGATCATATTGAATACACATACGGCAATAAGAAAGCCATTACAGCGTACTAATGCTAGATATAATTTAGCATAGTCTGTAACACAGAAGTGTGGTGTGCTTGCACTTTTTGCAAATAAATGTTATTTCCTTTTATGTGTGGGGTTAATTGTATCTGTATAATTACTTCACTGCAGAGTAGCCACAGCTCTATGGCTCTGACCTTTAGCACTTTGTATTGTTGGCAAATCTTAAGACTTAAACACACTACTGAAAACTGCACCGTTGTTCTTTGACATTATTGTTCAATGCCACACGCTTTTACAAGTGAATTTTTCAATACAGTTAATAGATTTTTCCCATTCATCTTTGTTTTCTTCCTAGACAGACAAGCACCTTCCCTCATTCTTAAGCTTTGTAGCGAGACAGGGAATGTGGCGAAGGATGCCTGCCGTTAGCCATCAGAACTCCCTGAAACCAGTCCCGCTGCTGTGCTGTTCCTTTGCTTCCATATCATGACAGGATAAAGTAGGAGACAAAGGAGATGCAATAATGCTGCATCAGGCTGCCTGAAACTAGGGCTCTTCATCTGGAGGGTTACTGAGGCAGCACCTGTTGAGGGACGGACATCCTGGATGGGTCGCAGAGGTGGTGAGGAGCGTGCTGGCGTCCTGCTGCTGAGGAAGGAGTTGGGCTCATGAGCAACTGTACATGGGAGCTGAGGTACAATATTTTCTACCTTAGTGATGCTGAGATAAATCTTAGGAGCCATCTGGGATTTTTTTTTGATTAAACAGTACTTAAGCAGAAAAGGTTGATTGATGAAAATCAAGAAGGGTGTGAATCAAAAACCATCCTCCCTTTTTTTTTTTAACATGGTGATTGAAATTCATTTTGTATAGTTCAATGGAGATTAATATGCAAGTTAAAGAGGCAAAAAAATTAGCTTTTCCAGAAATGAGCGCACATTAGCAGGGAGAAATGAAAAGAGTTGCCTAAAGCTTAGCAGACAGATCCAGATCTCTGCTACGCTTTGCCATTCAATACCCCAGTAATAGAGGTATTACAGGAATGTGACTGGGAGAGTTTGCTAGAAATGGAAAAAATAATGTTGGTGCTTAATCTTTCTGCCTGCAACTGTTGGACAATAGTCTCTTATAGTGACATTTGGCATAATACCGGCATAAAATTTGAAGTGTTCCTGCTTCCAGGCAGCTGAGTCAGATTAATCTGAAAGCTGAATGCCGAATCATGTGTTGATGGTGAATTTCAGATAGATGGAGTCACAAGCAAATCTTTTTCCTCTACCAGAGACTAAATTACACTTGTTTCCCTTATTAAAAGAGATTGGCCTCTATTAGTCATCCCTATTTCTTAATCTCCAATAAGAAATACTGTGTATCAAAATAACAGGACTCGGTTATACCAAGTCCTTGTTTTGTTCCTGGGTTTTAGTATCAAAGGGACTAATAGTGCTTTTTAAAATATTCAAACTCAAGAAAGCAAACAGTAAAAAACCTTGGGAACATATTGGAGTGACTGTAGGGGAAAAGATATGCGAAATGGAGAGTAGCTGCCTTTGGTTTGCTTTAGCTGTTTCAGATTCTTCAGATTTGTTTCCATTATGAAATTGATATTTGCTCTCTTTAGAAGTATGGATCTTTTCTTCTCTGTAATCAGCATTTATTCTGATCCTTCACCCTCTAATGCCTGCAAATCCTGACATGATCTGAAAGTGTCGAAAAATAAATCAGATTGGAAAGATGGAAAAGGTCACATGCAATATGAGTTTGAATAGCATGAGCCAATTTTACCTGAGGTATAGTTGTGTGGCTAATGCTTAACAGTTTCAAAACAATAGGGCTTCGTTTAGTAAAATGACATTGAGGTGATCTTCGAAAAGTAAAAATTAGACAAAAGTAGAAAAATAGATTTATGCATTCAATATGATATGAAGTAGCTTATGTTTATTAGAAGGTTTTGTTTAAGAGATCCTCAAGCAGCCTGAAAAATGGAACAATTTTTAATTCTTTATCACGAGCACTTCCATTATGTAACTGGCTCTTGGTTATTTGCACAACAGTTTAAGAAGGGTTTTGCTAAAACCTGTCAAATCGAATTTATCATGTTTCGTACACATGGACATGCGATGTCTTCCCTTTATTTCAGTCAAGTGCATTTTTACAGTCTGGCTGAAACACGTGCTTAATCTGTTTGCTGGATATGCAGTAGAGCATGTAGCATATGTATGTGTCAAAGTGCAACTTTCAGTGTATTAATAACGTAGTACTAAACTCTGATTCCTCTGAGTTGAGAAAATAGAAAATTTTCTGCAGCTCTACAATTGAATGTTTTCCTATGAAGATCACATTTTTTTGAGTTTCAATTTTGGGCATGGATTTATAATTATTATATTTTCTTACTGTAGTGTTTATATGCTAAAACCCCGATCTGAAAGCAGTATATACTTGTAATTAAGATTAAGTATATGGAAATTATAATGGAAGGGTTTTAATTTTATTAACATGAAATAGCATTGCTGTTAAGTTTTACCTGCATTGCCCAGAGCAATATGCAGAAAATATCCAAACCAGGATGAACTGAGTAACATGGTCACTGGAAGCGATAACTATAGGAGCTGCTGTTGGACAGATGGGATGGGATACCTGGAGATGTCTCAGGAAAAGCTTGTGTTACCTTCAGCACTTGAAGCAGTTTGGGTGTCTCCGTGTTCACGTTCCATTTTATCAATGTATAGAGAGGAGTGAATTGATTATTGTCTGTTCTGTGCTCCTGTCTGACCCAACTGATCCCATATGTTGAGATGGTGGAGTTTCACGTTCTGTGTTTTCTTCTGCTTGTGTGCATAGAGGTTGGTTGGGTACCTCTGTCTGTATTCAAAGTGCATTCCTTTTGATTCTCAGTTATGTTAATGTCATCTTCTACCTCTTTTTGAAGGATAATGGTACTAGCTGGTTGGTGTTAGTCTTTTATGAGCATTTAATTATTTTATGTACACTGTTTGTACCAGGCTGTTAGGAAGGGGCTCAAGCTCCATAATGGCAAGTGCAATTGAATTTCATCATTGCCCATCTGATCTTTTTTGGACTTTTTTAATTTAGAGACATCACCCCCAAACACAAACTTTCCAAAGATGGCATTAGGCTGTCTTGCATAACCTTCCTGCTGGTGCAGTACCTGCAGATCAAATAAAACCAAGGCTTTGAATTGGGTAATATATAATGCAAATGATCACAGGCTCTTATGTCTTTTGTGACAAATACAGGCTCTTTAAGATTTATTCTGCATCAGTTCTTTGCCGCTGACTTGAGATATGGTTTTGCAATGGAATTAACTTTCTAATCCAATAAGATCATGATTTTACGATTAATAAATTGACTGAATAACCAGATTTTTCTTTGTCAAAAAGAAAATAAATAACGGTTCAAACTCCACCACATATAAATTTTCTTAAAATAGAGTACATTAGATGAGTTAGAGACCCAGGAGAGAAATTATTAAATCCTGTGGTGATGTGGCTTTTTCAATCATGTGTTTTTCGAGGGCTGGTGGCACAATGAATCTCAGCAAGCTTATTTTATGATCCTTTTCATGGTGGACAGTGAGGACTGCCACCTTCTTTTTGTCTCTGTGTGAGTTTAAAGATTCCTGTCTTAGCTGACCTGCCAGTGGTAAGCAAAGCTTGTTAGTTCTAACTTGTCGTTAGAGTTTTTCTTCTCCTGTGTAGAACTTGTTAATAAGATCTTTTTCTGTATTATCTGACATAATTTATTGCAATGGGATTTCTCATGTCTACCAACTTGATTATAAACGGAGGCTGTTGTCCACGATGCTCAAAACTCCCTAAAAGAGTACTTGGAAATTCAGTCTCCCTGCTAATTGTACCTCAAGTAGAACTGATACTTGAACAGTGTCACCTTTACTTATACAATTTTGGGTGCTGACTTTGATCCTGAGTCACATCCTTTTAAGATGATCTAAATCTCTGGTTTTTGAAACTGCAGGTTTGGTGGTGATGCTTGCTTCTATCAAATTTTAAAATATTAGGAGAAGGGTCTGAACGGTGGGACTCTGACTGTTGCTCCCAGAAACCCTGTGGGATTAGGTCTCAGTAAGTAAAGCAAGTACCGCACTTCTTTTCTCTGGTCTGTGCTTGGGGTGTTTACAGAGTCATTGTGGAAACTGAAAACATCCCAGTTAAATATGGGTGCAGCTATTGCAAATAAGACTCTAAGAAGAATGTACAGTATGTTATGGACCTGTGCTGGGAGAGTTTCTGCAAAGTGATTAAATTTTCCCCTTACTCAAAACAATCTTGCAATGATAGATGTTATTTACAGGGTGATGTACTGTTATAATTTTGTTGCAGATCTGCTTTTCTGAAAGTGCTAGTGTCTGTCTGGAGCCCAGCAGTGATGAGGAGTTTATCTTACTCTTTCCTCCAAAGGACCTTTCTCCGAAGGACAGTTCTGTGCTTTTACGGACCAGTCCTGCTTGCTTCAAAAGCTTGAAGAATTGCCGTGTTCATATTAACTTAGTTTGTTAGATTATTGCCTTGAGTGAGCTTCCTGTTGCTGTAAAATTTAATTAATTTCTATGGGTCATGATTTATGAGGTTAATAATGAAGATTAGAAGGCCTCAAAAATGCTTTGTTTTCCATCCCAAAGTATACTTCTTCCCAGAGAGGCTCCTTCTTTATTTAGAAGCTAGACCCCAAAAACATAGATGATTTGTCTTCACTTTGTCAGCAGCCTCCAGTAAAAACTGCGTGTAATATCTTTACCAAGCTGGCTGCGGGGATGGATCAGAAGTCTCTCTCCCATGTGCTGACAGGTCGGATAGCCTTTGCCTGCTGAGATCAAGGTCAGTGCACACCCTAATATCCATTACTGCCTCTGTTGCCTCTCTTGATCAGTCTTCTATGACGAAGGATAATTAACACTCTGGACTGGGATTGATGAGCTCTGGGTTAGCTGCTTACTCTGTTCAGGTGGGGATTTACAGGGGGCTTCAGTTTTTCCCTCCTCCTGGCTCCGCTAGCGTGCAGCACGCCCCGTGGATCACACCAGAGTTCAAGGGCTCTTTGCTCCTTTCACACCGCTGGTTCTATCCAGTGCGCTTCCTTCCTTGCTCTGCCGCAGGCTGCTGATGGGACCTTGAGCTTTAACTCTTAATATCTCTGTCCCTGAATGAGGAGAAGGAAATGAACATACTAATCATTCAGAAGAATATTAAAAATATTGACTTAACAGAGCTGTGGTACTGTGAGCATGTCAAGACCCAGGCTGCATCATCTGTAAAGCAAACCCAGCCTGAGTTCCTTCATTTTGAGGTTGCTCTTGTAGTTAGTTAGCTGCTATAATCCTTCTCCTAACAAGCTGCTGTACTAGAAAGGAACTAGAAATCAATGAGGAATTTCAATGCTGCAGTAGAATGGTTGTTAGAAAGATAATTTCATGGTATATACCACTGGATCAGAAAGCTGTTTCCAGTTTTGACTGGATATTCCTAGAAATAGATCAAAACCACACTGAATTCCACGATAGGGCAAGTTTCATCTTCCATTGTGAAATAGCTGCTCTCTGTCTCTGAGACAAGGGGAAATAGCTTGTTTGCAATGGAGGGCTTGTGAGGCACAGGTAAGAAAATAGCGTCTGACGGTTCAGGCATGACAGCCAGTTGATTCCACTATGGTTAGGATGAATGACATCTTCATTCTTCTTTCTTGTGGCAGGAGAAAAAGCCTTATTTTTAGCTTTACTATTTCTGGCTTCAGGTCTTTGAGACAGTCTGAATGTACCTCTATCATTTGACTAGAACGTGGCTTATCGGAGCTTTAGCACATCAGCACTGTTAAAGGCTAGGGCAATTTCATGTGTATTGTTTGAGTCTTACATTTGCAAAGCAGCATATGAAGAATTTTGTTGAATACAAATTGATTAAATTTCACAGAAGAAAAAAAAATGTCTGTGACCAGTCACATCTGAAATAGGAGGATTGTAAAAATGGAGTTGAGTATCTTTTGTACCTGTCTCCTCCCTATCAATTTCATTCATCTCCTCAGCAAGGATTGTCAGTAACCTTGGCAACTCTGTATTTGTTTTCTCTTTTGTCCTCTGCTCCTCTGACAACTGAAAGTGTTTTAGTGGTTGTTTTTTGGGGAGTTTGGGGTTTTTTGGGTTTTTTTTTTTTTTTGGGGGAAGATGTAAAACTAGAGTCCCAACCATATCATGTTAAAGGAGGAAGAGGGAGGACTGAGAGGAAGAGACTTGAAATGCTTTTCTAATGCAGCTTCTATACACCTATAAAAGAAAGCTTAGGAGCAGCTGAGACCGTTCAGATGTGATCGTAATGTTTCAAACAGGGTTATTTTGTCAATATATCTTGCTATGTGGGAATTTTTAACTTAACTTGTATGACTTGTGAAGATGCGGGGATTTTGAAGATTCTTTGCCCATACCATGAGTTTCACAGAGCTCACATGATGCGTCTCATACAAACACTGAATGAACATGAGGAATTCAGTATGTGCACATTCATTTTCCAGGATTTCCGTGTTACATGGAATGGCTGAGTGTGCCATATTCAGCTTTTTATCTGCTTAGTCCAGATGCATTAATCCTCTGCTGTGGTGTTCTACAGTTATGATGTATTATTTAACTTGAGAAGTTGTACACTGTTGAAGGACTCTGATAGAAGGTCGAGTTTGTTGATTAGGAAAAAGTAATTGAAATTTGTTTTATTGGGGCAGGAGAAGGAAGGGAAAATGATTTCTATGTATCTGACAATAGAAAACATTATGGTCATTTATTTTAGTTTCTGTAATTGAATTTCAAAGCCTTCAAGCTTAGGCGTGTGCACTGTGGATACATCCAATTCAGAAACTTTCTGTAATTCCCTTGTCCACTCTTGATCAATTTTAGTGATTGTATAGATTTGTCTTTCCAAAAGTTGATTCCCAGACTGTAGTTGAAGAGCAATCTCTAAACTCGTTACCGTATTGACAGAAAGCTAACACAGGTCACGCTTCTAATTGATGCTGACAGTGCCTGCAGAACAGAACTGTTTTGGAACGCAAATGGAACATCATTTCCTCCTTCCTCACAGGCTGGGTAGGGTAACAGGCACGTTCTTGAATTTGTAATTCCTCATTTGCCTTTTAACCTCTTCCTAATCTGGGTATACTTACTGAAACTAAGGAAACTTAAAACCAATCAACAGGACTAAATTGGAAACATGAAAGGTTTGTCAATTTGACATTTAAAATTCAGTGCCATCTGCAGTGCTTCATTTTGTATTCACCTTCAGCCTTCAGGTGTGATGTACAGCTGGCTTCTCGGGTGGAGCAACACAGCGCCATCGCAGGGGTGGAGTAAGGAAAGGAAAAGCACGTTTGGGTCCCGAGCTTGCGAAGGCTTACCTGTGTGTGTTTTATGACTTTGTTGATGTCCCAGACAGAGGAAAGGGAGATGATGGCAGGAGCTGTGCTGATGAAGGCATCTGCTGAGGTGATCATATACCTTTCTGAGGATCTGAATGGCCCCACAGCTGCCAGATACTGGTTACTGCAGAGTGCATCTGCTTGCATGAAAATTCAGGGGACCTATTAGAAATGTTGTCCTTCAATTTGACAAAACTGTTTTTGCACTGATAATCTTTAAGTAGTTAGAAATGTTGAAACTGGCAGCGTCTGACTGGTTTTCCCTCTCTTAAAACAAACCAATTATCCATCCATGACAAGAATAGAAACAGAAGGTGGTAATTTCTTGCACTCTTTAATTGCCTCCCAAGGAGGATAAAACAGTTACTTAAAAAGACTGTGTCTTCATCTGCTGTGTTGAAATAAAGTCTTTTGAGGATAACTTAAAAGGACAGATGAAGATCCTTGGTTTATTAAGGAAAGCCAGATCTAAATTAGCTACTGGCTTCAACAAAACTTGCCCGTTATTAAGTATTCACTCTTTCATATGAAATAGTGCAAATAGCATGGGAATTAATGCATGGGTTCTAAAAAGGTAAACCAAAATTTAGGTAGCTGGTATTTTGGAAGCCATTAAGAATTTTTCGCGATAGAGGAGAATGATTCAGTGGTTAGGGAGCAGGCCTGGGATGTGGATTACTCTGTAGGTACCCTCCAGTCTTCCTGTGTCATCTCAGGTCAAGAATTTTGGATGTCCAGGAACTCAGTCATCAACTCTGTCCTTGTGACAGTGTGCCATTATTGGGGACTTGCACTGGAGACTGATTCTTTTAGGTTATCTCTGTAGTTAAGAATATCTCCGTGCATCTGTCCGGCAGGCAGTACATGCCAGAGGTATGACTTAACTGTTCCTTATAGCACTTTGGGTAAGTTCATCCAACTCCACTGACTAATATTGGAGGGATGAAGGGGAGATGTTCCCATTTAGGGTTGCTCAGACAGAGTGTTCCCTCGCTGATCTTCTGTGGGAAACAAGTCAGTGGCTGTGGTCAAAATACGTTTCACGTATGCTTATAGTATTGCTCTCCGCATGAAAAATAGTACAGGTACAGCGGTACCCAGAGATAAGAAAGTGATTCTACAGATAATGTGGCATCCTACAGTAGTCTGGCAATCAGAGCACAGACACAAGTTGCAGATGGTTGCATTGTTCTGCTTCTGAAGAACTGGGATCTGAATTTCTTACCTCTATCTGCTCTCCAGCTCTTGGTGTCTTTCCCCACAAGAGTTCAGTGTCTGAAAATGCGATAAAAGTGTGCTGTGGTTGTTATCTCCAAGAGCTGTCAGCAGCCGTGATGGTGTTACAGAAATACCTGCAGTTAATAAAGTTTCTGGAAGCACCCTATACTTAGAAACTTCAGTTGTGCAGGTGGAGTGTTTTAAAAATGCATAGCAGAAAAGTGCTTTTTGTTATGCTGGCTCCAAACAATCACTTGCATTAGTCTCCCACCTGTGGTCAGGTTTTCTTCTGGCTGAAGGGATGAAGATCCTGTTTTTCTGTGACTAAATCTGACCACCTGGGGACTGGCCTTTCACTTGATTAGATCTCGGTTAATCCTGGTTCCTGCTTCTGTAACGACTCCTCTCTTTGTCATACCTACCCTATCTCCTGCGGCTGCTGGGTGGGTTGTCTTTCTCTTTGTGTAGGTGCGTGCCTGGAAAAATGTAATCCTCTGAATGTTTTCAAAAATCTGTTTGATATATTGCACAGGTGTTTTTAAACTTAAAAATTACTTTCAACCAAAATGAAAATAAAAGTTTAAGCCAGCTCTAATGAGAACCTGCAAAGAATAGTCTCTAGGGGCTGTTTCCTAGTGGATGTTTACTGATGTTTCATTTTTTTAATAATGTGTAGCGTACAATAGAAAAAACACTGTGGTGGAAACCCTTCTGCTGCATGCAGAACACACACTAGCGAGGGATGTAGCATAAAGTGGACCAGTGAAACCATATTTTCCTGGTATAATTGCATTTCTGCAAGGAATTTTTTCCAGCATAGAAATGCCTAAAAAAAAGAATGATCCCATCTAGCCAACATTGTTAAGGTACCTGCCGCAGCTGCCACTCACGCTGATTGGATTTCTCAAATGAATAGGATGTGCACTTCAGAACTGCGTAGACCCTGCAACCTCCCTCATAGGAGTCAGTGTAGGTAATTTGTGTTCCTCATTAAGTAAAATCCCATGCTATTTCTTTACAATTAGATTTGTCATATTTATCACCTGCTATGGTAGGATTTATTCAGGTTTCCATCTTTTCCTTAGCAAGTTGCATGCAGCTCGTTTCAGAAGAAGGGCTAGCAGCAACCAGGACCTGCTGGTCAGCAAAGTGGGCTGCTGGGTGAATGTATTGCAGGTTATATTTTTGCGCTGCTAGGGAGCATTCAGTCGAAACTTTGTGCTTTCATCTTTTATTTCCTGGTGCACCTGATTGACATATGAATGGCGAGGCAACCAAATTTGGAGAATCATACTGAAATGCAAAAACATCCTGAACGTTTTCTACCTTCAGCCTTTGCGTAGAAATATTTTGGTGTAATTACTGTGTCAAATTGTACTGATAAGTAGTATTTAATCAGTGTATGAAATGGGGAGATCTTGTGCCTTTTTGTGAATATGTGGGTTTTCTTGGTTCTGTGTCTTTTGGTTAACGTATAGGTTGTATGAAATAGTACTGAAAGTTCTGAAGCATAGCAAGCTTTGCTCAACGCTTGTCAAAACAAAGCAATTTCCATTTTATTATTGTCTCTGGCAACAACTAGCAGAAAATATGTTTTAGGGAATGAAATAATAAAAAAGCTGGTTATTTATGACTTGTCAGGCATGTCATTGAACAGTCTACCCTCCCATTGCTGGATGCCCAGCTAACAGCACCTGGCGGAGCTGAGCTTTGAGAAGTTCTGTGCACCTGCACAGAAATCACTATCTTTTAAAATATTTCTGATTGGACTCTGAGAATTACTTTGCCCTGTTCCCTTGTATGTGGATTCTTTATATTTGACCTCATCACTGTTTTCTCCCTGCAGAAGCTGCTATCTGGTTGAATTCTGATAGTGGTGAGGTTGGATTTTTCCCCCAGAAAAAGCTTTCAGCAAAGATGTGTTTGTTCTAGGTTGCTGGTATAAGAGCACGCACCCTGCGGTTAGTGTGTAAGATGGAGAGCTCTGCAATTGTTCTCAACTCTATGGAAATAATTTCCTTTGCTGAAATCAGGTGCTGTGAACAAGATCTCTTGTGTTTCAATACTGTGAGCCTACTGTGCTGCTGTGAAGATAATGGTCCAGGCTCCTGAACTGGACTGAGAGCCAAGCCAGCATTTCAGATCAGTGTGACCAAACTGCGTGTAGCCCGGGAGTGATTATTGCGAACTTGCCACCTTTGTACCAGGAGAATGGCAAGCACTGGTCTGTACTGGGGGTGGCCTGTGTGAAATGTTAAGCTCTCCCACGATGGGATGTTATTTAGTACATCAGGTACACAGGGATCCCTAGCGAGCATTGATGTCATGGGATGAGAACCACTTGCAAGGAAAATCCAAAAAGCCCACGTGTATGAATTTTCTTTCCATTAACCTTGAAAATTCAACTCAAATTTGATCATCATGCATAGTCTGTACTTGCATTACTGCTGATGAAAGAGGCTGTGTAAATGTCAGCTCTGGGATGTCTTCATTTACAGAGCTACAATTGTTTGATCCTTGGCAAGGCTAACGTGACATCTCATTTTTTCTTTGAATATGCCTGATTTTGGGAGGGGCTACAGACGGCAGATGAATTCTCCAGTTCATCAAATCATGTAAGGATTGTATATTACTATGAGAGCAGGTTTTGCATGCAGAAAGCTGAACTCAGGCCAGGCTGCTGAGTGCTCTGCAGCAACAAACTCAAGGGAAGTATGGGGATCAAAGGACCCTGATAGTTTTCTTAACTTCATATAGCAGCATGGTCTCGTGTAGCTTTCGCAGAAGTCACACAAGAGGGACACGGGTTTAGAGGTTGCAGAGCTGACTGCTGTGGGGTGTGCGTTTCGGGTCTTTTTTACTCTGGACAACTGGAAGGACAATTCAGCTGAAAGTGGGGGACTAAGGGAAATTTTTCTTCACCTGAGGAATTAAAAAGTTACTGTTAAAGAAGAAGAGAACCACCTCTGTCTAGGGAATGGAAGAGTTTCTGAGATATTCTGCAACTGAGAGAAACCTTTTAAGGATCTGAGCTGTGTCAGTAAATACTTGCATTGGAATATGGGTAAGATACAAGTCACTAAGTCTTTTTTCGTTCTTCTTTTGTGGACCTACTTCTTAATTTAGCTCTGTCTCCCTTCTAAATTGAGCATGAAGTGAAGCTCAGGATATCTGTTCCATCGGAAACTGCTATTTTGAAGTATTTCTTGCCCCAAATGATGGTGAATAATCAGAATTCTCTGTAAAATTTCTCGAGCTTCTATTTGGACAGGGAATTTTAAGCAGTAGGAAGGTGCAGCAGACTGCCAGCATTGATAACATGTCTGTGTGGAGTGTCTTCTGTTTAAATTAAAAAAAAAAAGGGGGGGGGAAGAAAAAAAAAAGTTATGATTGTACCTGTCTGGAAACGTACAAACCGTTGTTAGTACCTGGGGAAACTATGAGTTCTGCTAAGCGGACAGTGCTAGCTGGGACAGGTTTACATCGTGGGTGAGCCCCCGTTGCTCGCAGGGATTTGGAACCAGCAGTTGAAGCAGAACAGACGGGGGAGCTCTCAGTGCAGTGTTAGAGGAGGGGAGCTGGGGCTCTGCGACATAACCAGTCGAGCCAGAACTCCACTTTGCTTTTAGATTAGGAGGGAAAATCTGTTTCCAGTCTGTCCCCGTTATTGCTTAAAGCCACTAATGACCTGGATTTGAACTGGACTCCCAAAGGGTAAAAGGCTGTCTCTCGTTGCCAATCCCCAGAAGCACTCAGTTGCTCCCAGCACAGATTTGAAACAAATCCTGACCTGAAGTTATCAGCCTCGGTTTCAGTTACTCTGATGATAGATGGCAATTTAAAGATTTTGATTTCTTCCCCACTCTTCCTGCACCCGTTGCACCCTATTCTTCCTTCAGCCATATAAATCCAACTAAATCTTCTGAAAGGAGATTATGGACTGGTAGATTTTAAACAGTGCAGAGCCATGAGAAAAGAAAACAAGGTGGCTGTTCACATTCCAAGTCTTCCCCCCATTGCAGAATAGACAGAAATGTCCTGAACTTAATCTGCGTCTCCAAAGGAGGATTCAAAATGCAGTCTCTCTTGAACAGGATATTTTCTTCTTCTTGATCATAACACTAACATCTATAGCTGCTGTTGTGTCGGCCGCTTGCTGCTGTATTCTTTCTGGCATTTACTGCTATATCATAGCTTCAGTTTTGTTACAAAATCCTTATTGACTTCAGTGGGCTCTGTATCAGAGAAGACATCTATTGCTATTTTGTACCCTTTGGCCCTTGTTCTGTTGGACTTAAATTCACAGCCACTCTGTGGTACAGAAGCTGTAGGATAGCTGAGCACCAGGCTGTGATCTCTCTGGGGATTTCCAGCTGAAGTTTTTGGATTTTGTCACAGGCGTTTGTTGTTTGTTCAGTGTTCCCGTGGACTGCTGTAGGAGCTGCGCGTGAATGACTGCAGGATATGGCTGCGGAGCCTAGTGGGGTCTACCGCCTGGTTCGGGTTAGCTGGCAATTTCTGATGGCTATTTAAAAAAAAGATTTATTTTGTAATGTTTGGATAGAGTGGATAGCACAATGTGTGCAAAGCCACTCTGTCATTGTCCCATTGAGTTTACATTGTTGGCAATACTCCATGAAGCTGAGGTGTGGTGGGTGAGGCTGTCAGAAGGGGATGCTGATCTGAGGTCTTTATTTTGGGTTTGGGCAACCTGGGCTGGAATAATGTACAGAGACTGATTTTTAAACTTCGAGCTGTCCTCACTTTTTATACATGGCATTACTTGTGGGTGTCTGAAACCAGGTAAGTCAACTCCCAGTCTCTCCCCAGTGATCACTCTAGTTAACTTGGATAATTTTCTAGCAGTGTACTGTCTCCTGTCCTTCATGTGCTTTGCTGACTTGGGGCCAGTGGGAGGAAGCAGCCAAGCACTAGGAAGAACGTCTTCAGCAGCCTCAGGTTCACAGACCGATGATTTCTGCTAGGCTGATTTCTCTCTTACCTTATCTGCACCATTCCTCTGCTGAAAATTGAGTATGGGGAACATTCTTGGAAACAATAGAAACTTTCTCTTGTCTAGTTAAAAAAAAAAAAAAAAGAAAAAAAAAGAAAAGAAAAATCCTGCTTGTGGGTTTTTTCCCATTTTCACCTCAAAGCCTGGTTTATGCAGGGGCGGGGGAATGTCTTCTCTTATTCTCACCTGTTTCAGATCCATATAACGACCTTCACTGAAGCTATAATTACGTTGGTCAGGGATGCATCAAACCTCAGGATATTTGATTTGTCCTCAACCTGGGGTGAGGACTCTGAATGTATTTTTTTCTCTTCCCGACCCTTTGCAACTGTAATTCGGTTGAAATCTGTGGGGATCACTTTAAGATTGCACTAATAAAGGAGGTAGGTTAATCTCCCTTCTGTCCTTGGCTTTACTGCAGACAGTAGCAACAAGGGGCCTAATTAGTGTTTGGGTTTGTTGGTTATAGAGGTTGCTCCAAGAGAAACTGGACTGACACCATGAAACTCATTAGACTTCGGTCTTCCAACATTGTGTTTTCATATTAAAGAGAAAAGAAATCTAGCAAGAGAGAAGTCGAGGGAGTGCAAAGTAGAATCCTCATTAGAGTAATTAGCGTAAGCCATTATTTCCTAGAAGCCTCAAATGGCCACATTTATTCTAAAGAGATGCCAAGGGTATGGCTGAATGTAGCTATGACATCTGCCTTTGGGAGGGAAGGAAGGGAGAGCGGTGCTTGCTGCCCACGTTTGCTTACATTTTCTGGCTTAGGTGATATGTGATCCTATTAAGCTCAGTACAGCTAATCCTCTTTCATGGTACTAATTTCTTGCCATTATCTTTATTTGGCTGCTAATTTCCCTTATGGTATTCTTCTGCTCTCCTAATACTAGTGTGTAGTTTGAAATACTTCTTGAGTATCCTGTAGGAAAAATCCTGCCTGGATGGACCTTTCATGTATCCAGGATATTGTCAGAAATGAGTTGGGGTTTTGGTGTTTTGGTTTTTTGGGGGTGGTGGTGGTGGTTTCTTTTTGGTTGGTTGGTTATTTTGGATCATCATTGTATTTGCATTGGTGATAGATCAGCCCTTAACGAATGCTTTTGCAGCCACTTTGTGCCATTCTGGCTAACATTCTCTGTCAGTCTAGAGGTGATGTTTAGTTGGGGAACATGGCCAGGCATGACTGCCAGACAGCTGCTCTGGACTCCGAGGGTTTATAGATTGCATTTCTTTTTACCCGTCTTTTAAGCATTCTTAAGAACAGCACAAAGGTGAAAAAATGTTTTGTACATCAGCTATTCTGCGGGACTTTGTTTGCTTTGGGGATACTGAGATGAAAACAGTTAGGGACTGATGTAAGAAAACCTCTACAAGGAGAATAAACTTTTTATGTTTAAGGTATTCAAGCTATTAAGAATTGTAGCAGTGTGATGTAATGCTTAAAGTAGGAAACTACTGTGTCATTCCTGACTCTGTCACTGAGTCACTAGGTGACCTTGGGTGCATCCCTTCCCTTCTTTTTCTATTTCTTCTGCAAAGGGAGGTCATTCTTCCATGCACGGTCAGTCTTGCTTCCATTAGGATAGTTGCAGGTGTTGCCCAGCCCGTGTTAATAACCGGTTAGAACCTACTATGGACAGGAACAGCCATGATTAGAATTGTTAGCTGCTCAGCAACAACCCTGCCCTCCTCTTTAGTTGGCATACAAAACCAGAAATACTGGCAAGTGTGTTTACTAGTTGAGATGACTCTTGCTGTGGTGGTTGGGTATGATAACCAGTCCTGGTAGCTTTTCTCTGATGCAGTGGTACCTGACTCTGCCAGGACACTGCGGAGAATTCATCTTCTGCGGAAGGTAAGCGACCTTCAGATTCATCATACTACAGAAGTGTCTCAGTAAAGGCAGCTCCCCAAACTTGGGTAATCTGGCTCTGAAAATCCCAGGCTCCTCAGACTTCCTCTTCATGTTCGGTTCTGTTGGTGCCTCTGTGTAAACCAAAGCTTCCTGTCTGTGATAGAGCAGAGAGGGGATATGTTACCAAGTCCAAACTTGAAAATGGAGTTTGTCATCAGTTGGTGCAAAACAGTGTCAGACATCACTTTGAAGCACTCTGTCCAGTCTTGTTTTCGTAACTGTTCGCAGCCTGAAGCACTTCAGTACCGTAAATTATTTATGAAGTTTTTAGTAATAATGATTATCTGTAAGTGTTGTTTTACAGCATACTGTGTGCCAAGCGGATCTGTAGTAAGCCAGTTGGAATTTTCAAACATCCTAGGCATGTAAATGCTCGTAACACTTTGAGAATTGGATAAGCTTTAGACCTTTTTAGGGGGTAAAATAATGGTTTGCCTTTATTTGTTCCTGTTTTCCAGTGTATGTGCTCTTCACTAATGCAGACTTGCTGGTTTGTTTCTTTGGGTCTGCTGCTGGTTTGACACTCACAATTGATCCGTCAATAGATTTGCTCTGGATACACATTTATGGACGTGAACTCTGGAGTGGATTCACTACAGAAATTTCTGCTGAAAGTACTGGAGCTGATGTATTAGTTCCTTTTATTTTGTCTGCAGAGGACACAAACCCTTCTTGTCCTTCGCTTTCACTCTTTCTATATTCTGCCATAAAGTTGTGTGAATTTAGGGAATTTAGTTGAAATCCAGGCATTTGTTTTGTGTTCATGTCACACGTTGTTTCTGCCACAGTTGCTCTCCTTCCCCCCTCAGCGAGCCGCAAACCAAATAAAAGGAGCTTGTGTGGGATTTGGCTCAGCAGCCCAGGCTCTGTGTCGGTGCCAAACATCTTAAAGCTGCAGTGACCCGCCGGGGAGCTGTAACTGCTCTGCCTTCAGTCAGGTCTCAACTTCACCATCTCTTTTTTTTCTCCCATGGCACTTCTAGCTGTTAGGGGTTCTGTGACAGGGAAGGAAATGAAGAGGGCCTGATCAGAGCCACTCTTTGTGCACCTAGTAATGGATCAGGCAATATTGCACTGGCTGGACTGGGGTATTACAGTGTGCAGGCAGGTAAGGTGGTGATAGAAAACCGGCTGTTTGTTGGGATTCAGCTACATGTTGAAGACTCTGGGCTGATTCATCCTACATGCGGGTATTTTTTCAGTGCTTGCACCTTTTACTAATCACTGTCCCTGTGGTTCTTATGTACACTGAAAACAGCTACGATGGGGAGGTTTTGCTTTTCAGGGCATAAGTAGGTTGTTAGAACACGATAATAATGGTCAAGTTGTTCAAAAATTGCCTGTGCTGGAGGTTAGAGCCTAATTTTAACTTAAACTCTCTTCAGAATCTCCTGTCAATCAAATTCAATCAGGCTATTTAAGAATTCACGTGGTACCACTGCTCTCTTTCTGTTGCCTCACGGATATCAGCTGGAAGCTTCAGCCAGCGCATCCTTGGGTCGTGCCTGGTGGGTTCTGCTCCTGCTGGTGCCACTGACTGCCCAGCACTTGAGCAAACTGCTCACTTGTTTCGTGTCTCATATTTTGCAATGTGCCCGTACTCACCAAGCACGTGGAGAGCCTAAATCAATGTTAACATCTCTCGCTACTGGAAGGCATCACCCTTTGCTGTTCAAAACTGTTAACTAGAAAAAGGCTTCTACTGACATTTTTCAAGATGCCAGAAATGAACTGTTGTCTCCTTAAAGGAAGCCAACCTGATTGCCAGGATCCATGAAGAGATCTTTCAGCATAGCAACATTGTAATCCATCTTGCAGTTCTCCTTAGAGCAAAGACTTCTCTCTTTAATAACTGAACTTGGCTTTGCAGGGAGAGCAGCCCTGTGGCAATGGAAAAAGATACAGGAGGGCTGGCAGCAATTTCTGGCTTTCCTACAGAATTTGGAGCCTTGGGCAAGTCAATTGGTGCTTGTGCTTTTTTTTT
>NW_010115102.1:0-4171 GCF_000699245.1 Pterocles gutturalis | reverse complement strand
CGGTGATTAAAACCAACAAATTTACTCACTGCAGAATTCCATATTTTTGAACAAAGAACAAGGGCAGGGGACAAGTTACTTTCATGGATATCACGTTAATTTGTTTTTTCCAAAATGTTGCTAACCACTGTCTAAGTGTTTTAAAATCAAATCTATATCAGAGAATAGATATCAAAGGCATATTCTAGTTATGGAGGAACGCTTATTAATTTTTTTGTACTGATATATCTCGGAATAAGGACCTGAAAGCAGCATTGTGTCAGGCAACTAAGGTGTACAGCCTACTGAAAGAGAAAGGTAGAAGACCATCTATTAATCCCCTTAATTCTGTAATCATGTCTGAAATATGTCACTACAGATATTAGATGATTAGCAGTACACGGAATCCAATTTCAACTACTGGGCTCAGAGTAAAAGGATATTGCATCTTTTTGTGTTCCTTGGTGAGTGCACCACAAGGAAAAAGTGTAGACAAAAGCATATGAAGCCTCTGGCCACCTCAGGATCCCAACAGAAAGACTTATGGATTTTTTATTGATAACAGTTAATAATTTGATACTGCAGTATCTAATAATATATTAATGTTTCAGTTCTTGACATTACCTCTCAAAGTGTGACTTCTGCATTCAAATAATTTATACTTCTATATTCAAAATAGCTGTTATAGACTGAGAATTGAAAAA
Organism: Pterocles gutturalis; assembly: GCF_000699245.1. NCBI lineage: Eukaryota > Metazoa > Chordata > Aves > Pterocliformes > Pteroclidae > Pterocles > Pterocles gutturalis. Next base: position 3,488 of record NW_010115102.1, on the reverse strand, counting down.
ACAGCTCTGTTGTAGTCTTAAATATGTGTGATGGGCTTACTCTTGGCTGGGAGCCAACCCCACACAACCCATTCACTCACCCTCCCCCCTCCCAAGGGTGGAGGAGAGAATTAAAGATGTAAAGGGAAAAAGAACTCATGGGTTGAGATTAGAACAATTTAATAACTAAACTACAATAATATTGAAAATAGTAGTATATACAAATGAGTGATACACAGTGATAGTGCCCCCCCACCCGATGACCAAGGCTCAGCCTGTTCCCGGCTAATGATCCCAGAGCAGGGAGAGTCCCGAAACCACACTCATGGAACGGAGATAACAGTCCGAGCGTCCCAGACCGAGAGCTGACCGGGGGCAGGAAGAAGGCCTTGAGAAAGCGACCACCTGGAGTGAGATGACCAGGGCAAAAGAGATCCGGAACAAAAAGGGACAAGTTTCCAGAGGGTCCTCACCTATATACTGGGCATGACGTGTATGTTATGGAATAGATTATTGGCCACTTTGGGTCTCAGTCCCGAACCTAAGATCAAATTCTGGGCTAGTAACTGGGGCTGTGCTCCCTCCCAGCTTCTCCTGTTTGCAGACAGCCAGAGAAGCTGAAAGACCTTGGCAGCCATGGAAACATCACTTTTTATCAGCTTTCTTCTGAGCACAAATCCAAAACACAGCCTCTTGCTAGCTATTATGAAGAAGGTTAACTCTGTCTCAGCTTAACCCAGGACAATATGTTGTCAGATTTTCCTTACATGCTTTTCTTTATATATAAGACCTGAACAATTGACCTGATGTTTTTCTGAATGAGAATTACTGTCGCTATGCTTTTTCCAAATGAGAAGGTAGGTCACTATGTGAAATGTCTGTGCTTTCCAGGTATGGAATTTATTTGTAAAAGTGACAAAATTTATTTTAAATAGTAACATAAAACAGCTTTTAAATTTTCAGTGTTTTTAACAGATGATGGCAACCTCACATGAAGCCTTGAAGCTGTAATTTTCCTATTAGGCAGGAAGTTGGAAGTAACTGCTCTTTTTCAATAACTAATAACCATCTAATAAACCCAGTGACCACAAAATTGAATCGCTCTTGTGCACCCATGCAAATACCCATAAAATTCACGAAGAATTCTATGTGTAAGAATTCTGCTCGTTTCTGTTCTTTGTTTTTTTTTTTTTTTTCTCCGGTACTTCTCAAGAAAATCTTTTTTTCTCCTGTGACGTCTCAGTTGGAGCAGCTGTGAATCCAAGAATGATGAGGGTCTACTTGGTAAACATCTTTCTAGCTAGCTGCATTGAACATAGCTGTCTGGGAGACTGATATAGTTCTGCTGCTGCTTCGTGGCTTGTGTAGCTTGCTCTCAGCAAAAGTTTTTTGTTATGATCATTAGATTGTTCAATCCCGAATGCATCAGATTGAAATGTGGAATTAAACATTAATTGTTTTGGCCAGCTAACTCTGGGTGTTATGTACATAAATCTATGTAATGCCTTACTTTATTATAAGCCTCAGTATACAAATTTAAATATATAAGTCTTATTTGGTCCATATATTTATCTGTGTATAGATTAAAATACCACAGCTGTGTTGGTTTTGTGGAAACATTTGCAAGGTGCCAAGTCTAGAGCAGCCAATTTACCACTACTTCTGGCACACAAAAATTTTTTTGGTTATATGACCTCTTTGTAATGAAGCATAATGGTCTAATGTTCACTGCAAGATGAAAGAAGCAAAAGTTGCTGGAAGGATAAAAATGTCTTCCTCTTTCTGTTTATATAAGTATTTGAAATGGAACCTGTATATCAGTGATGCTGGGTAGCATGCTGTTCATGGTTAAATAGAAGATTAATGTTGGATAAGCCTATTGCATTTTAATTTTCTTTGGGCCTGAGTAAAGAATCCTCCATCCCTGCAAAGTCTGCATGTCACGTTATCTAGACGGACAGTGAGGGAAAGTTGCAAGCTGTTTCTGGTTGCAGGAATTAGACAGTCATGGGACACATTGATTCTGTATTGACTCAGGGAAGAACAGAATATGTTCGTTTCTTCTAGCAGCAAACTCCAGATGGGGAGCCAGAATCTGCACTGAAGTGCCACAAACCGATTGTCATAAGAGTGTTTTCCCCCAGGCTTCTGAACTAGGAAATTACTACTTCTGTCTGCTGTTATGGGAGCAATCTGAAATCCTAATCAGACATCCTCATGCACTTCTTGAAGTCCAAATGATAGAATATAAACTGTCTGACCTGTCTGTTATATGTATTTAGATTTTCCAAGAAACAACAGATCTGCTTTACAATCCAATTTGTCAAAAGTGGAGAGAAACAATGCTTTTCACCAAAATAGAACCATGTTGAGGAATAAATCATTCTAACCGCTTTGTTGTTAGTTATACTACTGTTTCTCATTTACAGGAAAAATGATCAGAAGAAGGACCATAAATCAGCCATTTCAGGGTGATGGGAGGCCTTGTCCCTCTCAGATGGAGCAATTCAAACCCTGTCCAGTAAAACCTTGTTATCGATGGCAGTACAGTCAATGGTCTGCATGCAAAGTAGAGGTAAAAGCCATATGGGACTTTGAAGTTATGGAGCTTGTATATCTAGTCATATTTGTGATATGCTCAGATACCTGCTTCATAACACTGGAAACAGTTTGTTTCCACCTCTCTTATACAAAAGTTAAAGATTTATTCTTAGAGTTCGTATTTGTCAACAGATATAACAACGTCCTACAGATATTCAAAATATAAATTTAAACTTTGGTACCTGAGCAGCATCTTTGCTAAAATTGAAATCCTTCTATTGTAAAACAGTATCTGTGGAAATAGACTGGCATCCTAGTAGAGATCTCCACTTGAGATACTGCTCTGGTTGCAGTTCAAAGGCATAATTAGCTCCATACTTTAAGAAACAGTGGTAGCAGTCAACAGAGGTTTTGGGTTAGTATATTTTGTGTGTGAGTGTCTGTTCGTTTCAGAAGTAAATCACAGAATCATAGAATCATCGAGTTCCAACCCCCCTGCCATGGGCAGGGACACCTCCCACTAGACCAGGTTGCTCAAAGGCTCATTCAACCTGGCCTTGAACACCTCCAGGGATGGGGCATCCACAGCTTCCCTGGGCAACCAGTTCCAGTGCCTCACCACCCTCATAGTAAAAAATTTCTTCCTAATGTCTAGTCTAAATCTGCCCTCTTTCAGCTTATACCCGTTACCCCTTGTCCTCTCACTACGCTCCCTGATAAAGAGTGCCTCCCCATCTCTCCTGTAGCCCCCTTCAGGTGCTGGAAGGCTGCTATTTAGTGTCCTCGCAGCCTTCTCTTCTCCAGGCTGAACAACCCCAACTCTCTCAGCCTCTCCTCATAGGGGAGGTGCTCCAGCCCGCTGACCAATTTTGTGGCTCTCCTCCAGACTCTCTCCAATAGGTCCAGGTTTTCTTTATGTTGGGTGCCCCGCATCTGAAAACAGTACTCCAAGTGGGGTCTCACGAGAG
>NW_010115101.1:10869-61055 GCF_000699245.1 Pterocles gutturalis | reverse complement strand
TACTATACCTGGCACGGATCACTTTCCTTATCTGTCATCCTTAAAGTTTTCCAAACCAAAAAGGGTTTGTCAGGTTAGATGTTAGTACACAAGAAAGCTGTTGCACAGCCTTACACCCAGGTTCTGAATTTTCCTCCACTAAAATGATGTGTTTGTGATGAGAATGACAGCCCCTCAATTTTCTGTTTGACACAATGATATGTTGCAAAGAATCCCCCAAAATAAAACATGCTGAAGTAGTCAGAAAAGGTGAAACTTGTTTTTCTTTTTATTACTGCAGGAAATAGTCCTTACAGTTTTGCTTTATTTGATAGTATCTCTCCACTTGATAGAGCCCCTCAGCACTACAGAAGAGAAGGTTATAAGATTATCTTAGAGAACAAGATGGGATACATTCAAAAGATATTCTTGATTCATATGTTTATCAGGATCTTTGATTACATAAACCAGCTTTCTCTTAGTCTTTTTGTTTTGGTTCCTTTAACCTGTGCAGGCACAATACCTTCGAAGGGTAAAGCAATAGCACATGTTATTTTTGTTCCTGTGACATGGATGTTTGTACGATAGATCAGCTATTTGGAGGAGAATAAAGAAAAAAATGCCAGTACTTCACTTGCTCCTGCAGTAGAATACGTCATGCTGTATCTCAGCTGCACAATAAAAAAGACAAATTTTGTCGTTCTCAGGAAATTCAAGTACACTATGGTGCATTTGCTTTTAGCAATGGAAAAAAGTGAGAACTTTGCTTCTCTGACCATTTTGCTCCAAAGTATGAGCCTACAGAAACAAGCTGATTCTGCCAACACTTTCCTCTAGCATAGACACTGAAAATAGTTTGCTAGACCTTCCATTCTTTTGCTTATTAAGAAGAGCTTATTGCAGGGTTTTTGAGAATTAATGATAAGGATTTTGAGGGTTATATCCATAGCTGGTGGAAATTAGCCTGACTCTCCCAAAGTCAATTAATGCTGAAATGGATGTAGTGAGGCTCTTTGTGTAGGTTCTATCTTCTATCTCCTTCTGAGTCAGATTTTACTTGCAGAAGTCTGGAAATATTTATTTGGGAAAAATATTAGACTTTGTTTCTCCACCTGTAAAATGTACATAAACTTGTTTAACAGCATTTCAGGGGCATTGTAAGGTTGAATTAGTTAAGTAATGTACACTTCTTTGAGTTCCTTGAAGGAAAAATGCTGTAGGAATGCAAAACAGTGAGGATCCCGGGTGGTAAAATCTCCTAAATTCTGCTTACTTTGTTATAGTAATTCTGGGTAAACTAGAGCAGAGAGCAATATACTGGCAATAGGTCCTCATAATCCTGTGTGAACTACTGGTCAGGGTATAATATGTTATATCCTGCACTTCACAGAGGCACGGGGTTGAGTACTCTCATATTTATAGATATTGCAGTATCTATAGAGATAGGCAGTTAGGTTTAGAAGTCCTTGATTAGTTCCCCAGTGTCAGCCCTGGCCATAGCCCTGAAATAAACAAGTTGCTCCAGGTGATATTATAGCAAGTAATGAGGTTTAGGTGATAGCTATAGAAGCTATGTTTGCCTTTGTTTCATTCTTCTGATTATTGCATACGGATTGCTATAACTAAGGTGTTCTGGACCCTTATTTCTCTCATACACTTTCCTAAATTCTTTTAGTGTGGGGTGAGAGACTTGTCTGCAAAAATCTAAAAATTATCACTCTTACTGACATTTTTCCTTTTTTTTTTCTTCCGCCTTCCCTCCCCCTCCAAATAAGAAATCTACGATGTGCCTTTAAAGCCTCAGGTCAGCTAATATTACTGCAAGAACATGAGAAGAAGCAACATGGTTGGCTTGGATAATTGTAGCCTTTGATGTAGACCTTATCTCTGTCGGAGCAGACTATCATCTGCCATAAACTGACTGGCCTGGTCCACCTGATGCCAGTTTGCTTTTATGCGTTGTAATGCAAGTTTCTTTCCCTCTTGTGTTACCCTCTTCTACTGGTGTATCACCTCTATTTGTGGTCTGGCACTGTGGTTTTCCTCCCACCACAAGATTTGACATGTCTGGAGACCTGACTCCGTACCTGTGCTCAGGGAGAAGGGTTGGGTTACATGGGTGGAGAGAGAAGCCTTGATGTATAAATGCTTGTAGGGGGAATGGGTGAAAATGATACCCCAACACAGAAGATGAGAGTCTATTGCATAACATAAGTCACCTGGCCTGCTAAGACTCATGCACAATACCTCTAGTGGTTTGGAAGGCATTAATTTTTAGGGTAGGGCTCAAAGAGGAACAGAGGCAAAAGCAAGGTCTTGGACTAATCATGTTTTCTTCTTGTTTCAGGCTGTTTCAGAAGCTGTTAGGCCTCCACTAAATGGGCAGTCATTGCACAGTTGGGCAGTGAGAAATAGGAGTGGATGATTGATAGGCACAGATTTTTGAGCAGAAGTGTCAGATTCAATTGTTTTCGCTTCTGGAGGGAGAAACCAAAAAGTTACCATATTGCTTGTCCTGTTGTTATCTAAAGCAATCAAACAAACCCCAAATTAAACAATATGGTGTGATGGATGATTATTGAGTTTATTTTTTTTTTTTTTTTTAGAAAAATGAGTTATGAGCTGAAACAGGTTTGTAAAGGGAAAAAAAAAAAAAGAGGATCAGAAGGGTTAGTTTATTAGCCTGAATTTCAGTATGTAGTGAAGTTGCCTTTGTAATAATTTTCCCTTGAATACTCCAAGCATTGCAAAGAGTTCAACATCCTTGTATTTCAAAATAAAGTGAAGACCTGATAAATACTGTATAAATAATAGGATTGGCTTCAAAGATAAATAGGCTGTTAGCTTTCCACTATTGAAGAAAAAAGCACATTTTAGCAGCATGCGAAGAATGGGTGATGTAAGTCCGAGATTTGCTCTCTCTTGCAGCTATTTATCTTCCTGCCATACAGCACTTAACAGCAGAAACCAAATAAAGGGTTATGAAATTTATTATGGGATTGGGACAATCAAATCCTCACACATGTTTTCAAAAACTAAGCATTTATAATTTCAATACACTTCTTAAAATGCAGTTCAGAAGTCATTATGAAATACTGCAGCTTTTAGCATGATTTCAAATTTATATCTTTTTTTACCAGTTAAAATAATTTTCCATCCAGAATAATACTATTCAAAGTATCTTTTTAACTCCTGAACTTACAGTTTAACACTCACTAAGCCATTGTAGTAAAAAGATGGAAACAAAAAAAAAGTAATAATATACATTAAAAGAATTGCATACATTAAGGTCAATTGTTATAGCATTTCATCTCTTTATATCTGAAAATATGTATTTTCTCTAAATGTTCATACTACATGCAGAAGGAAATTAGATCAAGTGAGGAAATTAGATCAGGGCTTGCAACAGAGAATAAGAGCAATGTTCTTAGAAGAAAGAACTGGGTAGCTGGACTTAGTTCCAAAGGATGTGGTCAGACACCATTGCTAAACACATTCAAGAACTAGTTAGATGAGACGTTAATGGAGATACTAAATTGAATTGTCTGTAATAGCTGTAGACTCTGTCTGCAGGAAGCTACTGTTTTTTTGCTTGTTTGACTTCACTGACAGCAGACAAAGATCTGTTTTGGTGACAGGTGGAGACTAACAAGGGTGCTGGGAATTTGTTGTCTTCTTGGTATCATAAATTTTAACATCAAGCAACTTGAAATAACTACACTGGGAGTAATCTTATGTTTGACTCAAGCAGGTTGAAGACTCCTTAGGATAGCAACGAAAAAATGAATGTAAGCATGAATTGGTCAAGGTCTACTTAACTGACTTTCAGTTTAGAGGAAGGTTTATGTTCTCTAAAGCAAAACCAAGAAGAAATCAATTCTGAAAACAAACCACTGTGGACTGAAAGCAGGATTCTTTTACATCTTGAAGAAGGATGTTGGCATAAAATGAACATGTCTTCATTTTAACTTTATCCATTTGCACTTATCTGAATGCAGAAACGAAATGTACATAAATATCCAGAGATAGCTATGAAATAATATACTTTTGCATGTGGATAATGAAGGAGCATCATTTACTGGGTACCACTTTGCTTCCTCATCTGCAGCTTAAGAACATGGGAAAACAGAAGTAATTAGAAACAGAGGTGGTTCTGACTTAGAAATGATTCCTTTCAAAATAAAGGTTATTTTGCTCTCTGAGGATGGAAGCAGCTCTGGTAAGGTTTCAGGGAAGTGTGATAGATTTTTTCTTGTCTCATTTCACACTTCAGAGTTGATTTAACTGCAGCATATAAGAAAATGCTGTCTCTGGCCAAGATAATATACACTTCATGCAGAATCACAACACCGAGAATAACTGGCCATCTGAAAATAACTTTTCAACTTATCTTACATATTGATTACTCAGTTAGCAGAGAAGGTAGATTTTAACAGAGATAACTTTTGCCATTTGTTATCTACTTACAAAAAGATGTACCTTTAAATTAAACCTTTGACAGTATGAAGCCTTTTCTTGGATAAAGCACAGGCAGGGGGTGTAACTTACGTGTTTAATGCTGCTAAGCAATACAGAGTCCACAGCTCTGTTGAGCTTTATACTTGTGTCAGTGGCTAGAGCACAGGTGAGACTAGGGAGCCTGTCTACACCCTCGAGAAAGTCCAGTTCTCAGACCCAGGTGGATCTATTATTCTTGTAGCTACATGAAGGCCACACTCAAATTTCACGAACCCTTGAACCACACTCGAGCAAGAAAGCTCATATACACCCTGGTGTGGATGGTGTTGACTGCATGAATTGTGCATCGCTGAGTTACCCACCTCAAGGGATTTTGATCCTGGTGTTACAGTGCGTTTACTGTGAGCACAAACTATGGTTAGGCCAGCAGTGCTATAAAAATACGTAACTCTTTCCTTAACTGTGCCCTTTGCCCCATGGTAGAGGTATATTGTAAATTGAACAGGATCACTGCTGAAGGCTCTGTTCATGCTTCACTCTCACAATAGGGCAAGGGATGTCTACAATCTGGTAGGAAGATGAAAATCATCTGACCAGGACAGATCTTCTGTCATAGTGCTATCTGACAGGCAGGCAGTAATGGGCACAACTCCCACATCCTACCCAAAGTTTATCCTCCCTCCTTTTGCAGAACTAGTTACCCTTTCATTGAGCATCCTTTCACAAGACTGAAGAAGCCCAGAAAAAAACCTAAATAATATCCATCCTGCCTAAAGGCAGAGTTCATTGACCAACTTCAATTTCACCATGTTGTCTGTTCCTTTAATCCAACCCATCAGAACTACTTTCTTGGAAGGTTTCCCAGCAATGCATTCCCCTTTCTTCCAGCAGAGCCAGCAATTATGATTGTCCCTTTCTGCCCCTATGAATTCAGGGGTGATAGTTATGCCCCATGTCACAGACAAGGATAGGGAGGTAGAGAGAATTAACATCACTTCATTGAAGTCAACAGAAATCCTGGGGCAGAGTCAAGAACAGATTCATGGTCCTTCAGTATTTCTAAGCAGAACAGGAACTATGTATATTCCATGGAGCAAGAGTATAATGTTAACCAGCAGTATTAGAGAAGAATTATTGTTTAATAAAAATGGCTATAGCTACATGCAGACAAATTAGATGCATTTCAGTTAATCTGAATTCTTAGTAGCTCAGCCATTGAAGTCTAGTGCTAACATTTATCAAAAATAACTACAATAACAATAATTATTAATCAGTGGAGTTCTGATTAATTATATGCTTAGACTGTATTTAAAATGCATTTTTTCTTTTTTCCTCATTCATCTGACAAAAGTAATTTATTTACCACTTTCATTACTGCTGGCAATTCACATATACACACACATATATATTAATGCACACACACATATATATGTATGAAATAAAAAGAAAATAATGTTGTCTTTATTTCTAAACCGCACTGAATTTTTCTAAACATGCTACATAGCAAGGTGTTTTACTGTGGCTTCCAGTTAGCGTACATTTTTGCACTTGGCTCTTAATTTCCTGCACTTTATCCACTGCACACACCTACTCCCTGCCAGAATCATCATTTTGCATTTTAGTCTGAATGGTTTCAAGCTGGTTAGGTTTCATTCCCCTGCTTTCTGGGAAATAGCGGGGGAGAAAGCTACTTTTCTTTTAATGTTGAGAGAATAACTACAGTACTTGAAGCCTATAGTGAACTAAGTGGGCAAAGTCATCATTATCACACTGAGTCCCAATTTTAACATCTCGTGATTTGTCTGAAATTCAAGATATGAGGCAATCAGCCTTCTGTAGTTAAGCAGTTTCAACAAGCTTTCCATACTGCGAAATGCAAAAGAGTTGCGACTCCTGGGCTGCACATTTTCACAAAGAGTTCTTAGGGGTTTTGTCCGATTCCTCAGGAAGCTAAAATCTGAAATAACACTGTCGACACTGACAGCTGTGAACTACTTCAAAAGGCTTAAATTTAACATGACAAATCTTAAGGTCCTTAACTTAGTTCTGGCTCAGACAAACTCTTCCACACTCCTCAGTGGAAGGCTGTGTAGAGATGATTGAGTCTGAGCAGTGCTCTTCGTATGAAGCCTCACTGGACTGCTGCCCTCAGGCCATGGTCAGATGCTCGCTAATCCTGGATGCACAGCTGAGCAGCTGCGTCCTTCTGTCAAAAACGGCAGATTAGACAACCCAGTGGTTGCCTCAGCTGCTGCCAATGGCGGATGTCCTAGACTGCTGCTTCCTGCCCTCTGCCCATCTCCCGTGGCCTTGTGGCCGCCAACACTATGGCACTGTTGAGGTGTTTCCTGATGGCCCCCTGAGAGGCCCAACCTTCTGTTTCTGAGGTTAAATTCCAGCCAAGGGAAAGCCCTCGGCAATATTATGACACTGGGGTGACTCTGCTTGCCCCTTGCTTGCCCCTTGCTTGCCCCATGGTCTTGTCATTGCTCTAGTCTACGGGCACAGTCTGCAAGCTGCTCTGGCTATACATCCTCCACTCCAACACCTCAACCTTGGGTCACCAGACCCCAAAGCCCAGCTCCCCTCCTTCTTAATCCTCATGAGTGTGGGGAGCCTTCATGATGCCCTCTCAAGTCTGTCCCTCCAGAAACACTAATGACTGCTGTTTTGCTCTCTCTGTTGAGGTTCATCTTTACCATCTCTAGCAACTTGTTAAGAAGGATAAGGAGGACCTGCAAGTGCAAGCAGGTGCTGGGCACGGGGCCAGAGGCACTCTCAGAGGTGCAGGGCAGGAGTTCAACACACAGTGTGCAGAGCAGAGACCATGAAGCACAGCTGGCTGATTTGGGCAAACCTCCCTCACCTCTCATGGAAGCAGGTGCCACCAAAGGACTTCATGAGAGGCAGCTCACAGGGGTCTCCATGGTGAGCTGGTGATGTATTGTGGGGACCAGATTGAGTGCAAGACTGGTCCACTTTGCCTGTGCACGCTGCTGGCCATTCAGAGTAGAGAAAATTAATGTTTGTTTCAGAAATGGCACTCTCTCCTATTTGCCTGGCTGGAAGTGATCCCCAAATTTGACTCTGCAGACAAATAGCTTCTGCCTCTCTCGAATCCTTGTTGTTTGGCTAGTTATGAGAACGTTTTTTGCCAGATCTAGCTGCACAAAAATCAGAGCTACAAAGATTGATTGGCTTTTCAGACCAAATGACTGGATTAACAGTAGATGAACTGTAACACAAGCTGCTGTGTCTCTTGCTGTGCTGCTCATTCCCTTTTCTGAAACATGCAAACTTCAGCCCATCCATTTAGCAAGCTGGTGCTAAAAACCTTGCACGCTAGCAAAAGACAATGTCTTTGTTTTGTGTGTGGATGTTAGTAAGACCTCCAATTACACATCTGAGACAACTGCTAATGGTAACTTTCTAGTGAGGCAATTTGCCTTTGATGAAGGAGTTTTCTGCCTAGGTTGGCATCCTGAGGAAAAAAAAAAAAAAAGCAGAGCAATTATGTTATCTGACTGCAAACCCAAAGTATGAACCCAGAGCTCACCCTGGCTGTGCACCAGACATTCCCCCCAGTGTACCCAGCTGTAAAGAAGTGTCCAGGCATCTGATTTAGGCAGTCAGGGGTGGCTGGATGTACTGCCAGACCCATCAGTCCCTTCTGTGCTGTTGGCTGCAGACAGTGGCATGCCCTGGCCATGATGATAGAAGGGATTTGATGAACTTGCTATCAAATGTTTCTTCTGCAGTATGGGTAGTATTAAATTTCAATTCATTCTTCGTTTGCCTGTTAAAGTGATAGGGTTATTTTTTAATAAATATTTTCCTTTAGAGGCAAATTTGTATCAGCTATAAGGTTTTGATAGATTAAACTCCCCTCTCTTGTTTTCCAAAATGAGTTAGTGCTTTAGGAGAAATGGTTGCACTGATTTATAACCAAAGGTTCTTGGAGGATGCAAAGCAGCATAGTCCTGTGAAAACAGGGAGTTTAAAACTATTGACTTCAGTAGGTTTTCACTGGATAAAAAGAAAAGTGCATAATCTGTCCGTAAGAAAGTAAATACAGACGTCAGTACCTTTTCTGTGGTATTGGGACATTTATATTCACAGTAAAAAAAAAAAAAGGTAAATTAAATGCACACTGCCAACAGCCTATTGCACTGGATATATATGATGTTCAATTAAAAATGTTATGTTTTTTAAAAAAAGAAAAACTAAAGAGAAATGGCATAAAACATAGTTTCTTTTCACAGACCAGCAAGAGGGGATGGGATCCTTAAGAAAACAATTTGCTGAAGACTCATTAGGCCAAAGTAGCTCTTGGAATTCTGCCTCTGGCTGTCTAATGATCCATGAAACTTGAATTCAATAAAAAATGATTTAACTGTAAAGCAGTTGAACTGAGCCGACTTTTGCTTACTTGGGTATTTTTTAAGCCCTTTGTTGTGTAAATAATATTTGTTTCTCTTGGTGTTAAAGGATTTCCATAGAAATATTACCCAGATGCTCTGAGATAGTTTGTAGCTATATTGACCTTTGTGCCTTTTTTTTTTTTGTTTCCACTGGTGGTATCACGTACACCCAAAACTCAATAACAGTAACTTACGGGATATGCACAATGAGGCTGCTAGTCTTGGGAGACTTTTGAAAGCTTATACATTAGACTCTCACTTTCCAATCCATTAATTCTGCTGTTCTCTGCCTGTTGGGAGCTTTGTTGTGTCTTGTAAGAATAACAGATCACTGTTGAAGCTTTTAAGATCTGTTACCAGGAGAAGCTGCTGTGCAGACAGTGTGTCTCCACTAGCCTGGCACTTTTGGCTGCCAAACTTTCTTTTTTTCCTTTTATTAAAAAAAAATAATAAAAGGGCATTATTTTCAAGAATGGGTATAGGAGATTTCCTCTTTGACTTGAACTGCACTGAGTGATATTTTATACACTGACCTGCCAGAGGATGGCACAATGAGCTGTAGTAATGCACCTGCCATGGGAGAACTGAGCTTGAATAGGTTTGCATGATTGGGGTTGCCCTGCAGACCCCTCCAGGCAAATGTCTGGCAGCAGCTGACTTTGCATAACTTTGCACAAACTCCTTTACCCTTAGGAAAACTCCTCCTGGAAGAGAACCAGTGTGAAATTTCTTGGGGCAGATTGACCTTAGGGCAAAGGATTATGTCTTGTGGTTGCTTTGCCTTTCCTCCTGGGGGGCAGCTGGGACCTTCCTATGCCCATGACGTGTGCTGCTCATGGCATTCAATGTGTATAAAACTGCTGCTGTGGCTTCCTAAATTTGCACACCGTGTAGACCTCTTCCCTAGAAAACTGCAGGATGCTCAGGCTGTGCTGCTCTATGGTGACCATATCATGGTAACCAGGTTGAATTTGCTGCAGATCTGAATCTCTCGACCTATCTTGGCTTCAAGGGAAGCATTCCAGTTTACAGCAGAGGGGAACTGGATTTCATATGCTTGTACTGTCAGCCTGACTACATATTTGGTGAATATAAAGAGACCTAAGTGTATCTTATTCAGATATTTTTACAAGATTTATTGCTACAGAAAAGGTAATGTGTAGAAATTGGTGTGTCGGCTGGTGTAAGAAAGCTATCTAATAGAGAACAAGTGCAAAATAGTTTATTAGACTACTGCACACAAAGGCATTTTCAGTGTAGGCTAAGAAAAACCCTCATGGCCAGTTATTGCAGAATACCTTGTGGGCTGTAAATCCACGTCTATCTGCACATTATCTTCCTCATCCATCCGCATGAGCCTATTGCACATGCCACTGATTTTAGAGCAGAACTCCCCACTGACTCTCATAAACATAAAAATCAATCCCCTGATTTTCCCTCTTTGGAGACCATTCTCCAGATATGGCATGTACCTGTACTTTATTCTTATTTATGTTTTAGCTTAGTGTGATATAAACTACCTTCCATCCAGGGATGGCTAAGCACTTTACAATCTTCAGTTAATAAAGTCTCAAAACACAGGTAAATAGTCACATACCAAAAAACATGCTGGGCTTGTGATTACTCAAAACAGTCTTATAGGGAGTCAGTGTGTTTGTGTTCTTCACTTCCATCCAAATTCTGACATTCAGAAAAACATTACACATTCAGATTACATATTCAAATATCCTAATTTTTTTAAAGCAAAAGAGAGCCAAGAGTGGTGAGCTACAGACGACAAGCATGCATGTGGAGGGTCACAGAGGGCCAGCTAACATGCAATAGCTTGTTCTTATGTCAGATCTCAAATCAGTGCAAATCATTGTTTGTTTCTGTTAATGGTAAATACATTTTCAAATCTCTGGCATATCTTTGTAATATGTAATATATTTTCTTTGTAAAAGAAGAAGAAAAACCGTGAACCAAACCCAAGCCACCCTGCTCCTTTTGAATTGCATTTTGAATAGAAATAATATAGTTTGTGGATTTTCTATTAGAGTAAAGAGAATGGATGTAATAAAATATAACACTGTAAAATTCAAGAACACGGATGTGACTGGGCAGGGTTTCTACTGATTTATATCCATCTAAGCTTACACCTGCTGAAGACCTTGATGAGGTGAACTGCTGAGATGAACAGTGATCTTAGTGTTGCCTTTCAGCTGGTGTGTTTGTACTGGGACGGAGGGGTGGAGATTTCAACAACTCCCTGTTTCACCTGTAGAAATTGGGAAATTCTTCCATCACTGTCTTCAAAGGCTGTCTGTATCAGGTTGGTTATGATGTAATGGTTTAGCCATCAACCACTTTGTCCATTAAGGCTGGACCTAGACTCCCACTGCCTTGATTGATTTACCAAGCAGATTTATTCTGTTTCTGCTTGTGAATTAATGCTGGATGCTGGATTGGGAAAGTGGTTGTCTGTATGTACCTGTGACTAAGCACAGGTCTAGTATTCTAGTCATGGCTGAATTTCCTATCCCGGTTTGGGGACTGAGACATGCTGCAAGGTCTTGCAATTTAGATATAACTGCCCTTGCATTTCTGCTTACTATCTTCACCTTGAAATTTATTTTGTGTGCCACCCTACATCTTTCAAACACTGATAGCCTTCATTCACTGCTAACTTAGTTTATAGCTGAGTGAAAGAACAAAAAATATAAAGGTACAACTCTCAGTTATCCGTGGTTTAATAGTACAGTTATATTAAAGCATTAAATATCTTTTATGCTCCATAAATATCTTCTACTGCCCACACTGTTTTAGATTATTTTCACTGTTTTAGATTTAAAAATGGACAGATTACAAAATCTGTGGTGTTCATTATACTCCTAGTATTTTATTTACTGTCTGGAGCTGCTCCCTGGACTCCTTAATATCTTTGCTCACTGTGCATGAGGAAACAACTCATGTTGGGTGCTTTTCCTATTTTCTTCACAGTATCCTAACAGTGTTGGTATCATTCTGCCTTTTTTTTTTTTTTTTTTTTTTTTTTTCACGTGGCTCTCCAGGGACCAGGACGGGCAAAGGAAAGAAATTGAGGCAGAAAGAACTATAATAATTACACTTGTGCTAAGTTTTCCTGTGATAGACTGTAGCTGCTTCAGAGCTCATCAGAGCCTATTATTCATGTGCATTTCTCATGGGATTCATTTAGATCTGGAGGATAGCAACTCATTAGGTATGTCTTTTTTGAAGGTTTACTCTTGACTCGAGTTTAGGCATTAATCCTCACTAAACTTTCACACTGCAAAAATCCTTTGTTTGAATTCACTTGTTTGAATTAAGAGTCTATAGGCTGGTGCTTAAATGCTGATTTCAGCTTGGAGTGTAACTTACACTAATGTATGAAGCCTGAAGCATCTGATAGTTTTTGGGTGTTTTCCAACAGTCTCCCTGAAGATATCTACCTGTTTGACCGGAAGACTCATCAAAAGGTTCGAAACCAAAGATCCAGGAGATTTCCTCTTTCACCACTTAACACATACACAAATGAGATAAGTAAATTTCTGTACCTTTGTAGTTTGGCTGACCAGATCTCATTTGGCCAAATCTAAGATGTAACAACTGTGAATTGATTCCACAAGAGGGAAATAACCTTAAGGAGTGATGCTTCCTCTTCACTTACCTGTTATGAAGAGAGGAGAGAATTTCCCTATGGAAATGGAGCTCACCTCTGAGGAAAACAAAGGTAGTCCTTTACAGAGAAGGGCAGGCACTGAATCTTACTCCATGCAGTCTCTTAATCTCAAATCAACTGCCAGATTTACAGCTCTCTGTTTAGATGCAGGATGTCCTGGGGTTCTAGCCATGTCATGAAATGGGCTGCCAGACATAAAACTATTAATTACATGGTCATGAGCACCCAGAATTGCTGGTATTATGATGGCAATGGTATTGAAGCTGATGGAAATTTTGTCTGGTAGAACTGATTTGTCAATATATCAGAGGCTGTATGCTTTTGTTCTAGTTTCTGCACCATGGTGATGAGTTACATTTTTAAGTTTGAATCCTCTGTTTCTGAAAGCAATGAGTGATACTTTGACAAGGTTTTATAATTCAACCAAGCATAAATCTTGCAGCACTTTGCTGCCACAATTGCTTTTCTATTATATAACCTTTTTTTTTTTTTTTTATTTCTTTCATAAATAAAGGAAATACAAGTTATGATACACTTTTTGGTTTGGGTAGAAACACATCTCCACAGTCTTCTTCCAAACCCCAATCTTTCTTATTTACTTACAAAGATGTTTAAATGATGGCCCTTCCTTCTCCCTTATTGTTGTTGATTTTTTTCAAAAGCTATCCATTACATTTGGGATCTCTCCCTTTACAGCCTCATTAGGAAACTTTGCAGAATCAATTAAGAACAGAATTCATCACTTTGGTTTGAATCTAGGCTAATGAGGTCTAAAGCCCTGGGGCCATTTTTGTTGTTCGTGGCAAATCAGTTTATTTACTTACTTAACTTTGTAATATACGTTTTTGTGAGAACTGCGAGGGGCATATTCATAATACCAAGTTTTGGACACGTTGTCATAGTCTGCATCTGTAGAAGGTAATTATTTTGATTTTAGATAGCTGCAGTTGTGTGCTGTGAATATCTCTTTTTAGTTTTGCTGACTGTGTGTTACTGTCTGTAACTCCCTATTTTCATTGACATTTTAGATCATCACACACAGGACAGGGTCATGCCTCCAGGAGGAGAAAGGTTTTGGATGTGAACCAAATGTCTGTATAGAATTCCCTCCTACCAACTTCAGATCATAGAAATTGCATGAAAATCACACATACCAAACCCCTCCCAGGACTGGCTGTAGCTTCAGTGATGACTGGAGGAGGGGGAAAAGATTTGAAGAAGGCGACTGTCTTACACTCTCTTTTGTGATACCATGCAGATGGTGCATCAGTGAAACCAAATGGGACTCCCTCAGTCCTCTTCTGCCTGCATGAAAACATCCCCCTGAATTCCTTTCAGACATTTTACATAAATAAGGTATACAGACTCAGGCCATAGTGCATAGATGCTGGGGGGTTGGCACCTGTGGCAAACTCCTTAAAAAGTGCTTTGTTCACATTGCCGTTTTTTGGAAGTCACTTGCCTGAGACAGCAAGAGCATCTATGTTTGCAGGACCAGAGAAGTGTCAGCATTAAGACTGTACAAGATGGTAGGAAGTTTCTTTTACCACCTGTACTTTGCACAGTCCTCATGTTCAGTGGACCTTACAAATATTCCCAAGGTTTTAGTTCCTTTGTGTTTACTTCTTTTACTTTTTTTCTCTGCTGGTTATTTGATTTTAATCGAAGAACTATGCCGGCATTAAGACACTCCAACATGCACAGTCAGTCAAAAGAACTTTGAAAGCACATTGCAGGAACACCACCTGAATGTACTGGTACTGGGCTGGGCTGTTTAAAAAAAAAAAAAAAAAGCCTTCTTCTTGTTACTGGAGGTGAAAAATCACTGTTTCAACTTTCCGTACAAGATATAGGATTTTTTCAACTACTTCATCTTGTGATACTCCTCCTAGCAATACTAAAGGGACATAACAGGTCAAGGATGTTCAGGAGAAGATTTTACCTTCTTAAGTTTGTGTTAACTAGTGAATGTCCTAGCTCTGCTGAAGAAATTCAAATTTCTTTAGTGAAGAAATCTGAAAGGGATTTCTTTCATTCATTTGTAATCCTTATTAGGTGATGCAAACAAACAGAGAAGTTGTATGTGAGATCTCAGCCCAGTGTGAGTTGCTGAATGTCTTCTCAGAGTTTCAACAGCAATAAAATATCATTCTTATTTTGCACATTTCTTCCAAGGAGCTCAAAACACATTATCCAGAAGTTCAATATCCCTACCTGTATTGTATGAATATTAAGAGTGACATGCAGAAAGACAAAAATAGTAGAGACAGAAATAAACTCAGGACCTCAAAATAAATAATTTTCATTTAATTGCGGTTGGATTCTCAGAGCAGTTGACCAGTTTGGAAATTTAAATTCTGTATTCTTGCTGAAGTGCCATCAATCCAAGGTAAAAAAAAAGGACAGGCAAATGACTACAATTCTCCTGCATCCTTATGAGCTTTCAGGGTATGCGTTGCCTGTGGGATCAATCAGAAGTTATTTGTGCTCATGATCTACTGAGACACTGGTGGCCAAAATTCTGGGCCCTTGTTGTGCAGGTATTCCTTTGCAAACACAAATACACAGAGATTCTTTTTTTCAAAGAAGGGGATGCTGTCTAACTAATCACACTGTGGTAGACCGGTGTGGAAATAAGATTTAAGAGCTTCTCCAGATGTGCAAATGCATGTCTGTTCCGTGCACTTGACAAAACCAGGAGGTGTAAAAGTAGGTTTAAAAGACCAAACCAACCTAAAAATCTAACACTTTCTGAGTCTTAAAAATTGTTCTCAGGGGTCATCAGTAGAAGTTGTTACAAGTTCACTTCTCCCACTATCCACCATTGTCTCATTTAAAACACTATCAGAGATAATGCTGTCTCTCCTTAATTTACTCCTTATGCTGAGCAAGTAGCTCTAGATTGCTCGTCACCCTTGAAAAGGTGAAAAGACAAAATTAAAAAAAGTTATGAGAGTGCATTACTAGTTGTTGGTAGCTGAACACCTACAGCTGTCAGGAGTAACACTGATTAGCATTCCCATGGTACCAGGAAGCTTCCATTCTGGAGCAATCTGCAGTCTCCTTTTTAGCCTCATTTTACTCTCATGTGTTTCATTCAACAGATGGTTTCTTGGCAGGAAACATCGCATTCCTTAAAGCAACATTAATGCCCCAGTTGCAGGTGTGGTATAATATTGTTCAATTATTTAGTTCTCTGTACAGAGCAACAAAGTGCTGTTCTGCAATGGGTAAGTGAAGATTTTTTTCAAAACAGGAGTCAGCAGTACTGCTCAGACAGAGCTACGAGCATTTTTGACTCCTGGGCAGTTGATAGGAAAAATCAGCTGGGTAGCTTTAATGGAAAGAAATCTGTCTTATGGTTCCAGAAGAGGGTCTGGGAGTCAAGTTGTCTGCTGGTGGTGTTGCTTCTGGTAATGAGCCCTGATGCCTTGCATAATAATTTTTAACAGTGAAGCATAAAGGTAAAAATCTTTGGTCCATCAGTAGTTCCCCTCCATCCGTTTTAAAGGTCCTTATGAGACACAGCATGGAAAGACACTGAGTGAAGTTGTCAGCTTTTGGCATGGTTTTAAAAGCAAATCTGAACTTTTTTGCCCAGGAGAAAGATGATGCCATGAAGATTATGTGTCTCTTTGGAATGTCAGTCTCTCAATTCCTCAAACATTAGATGCTTCCATAGTTCCAAGGTCTGTGATAAGTGGCCTTGATTAAAAGCAAAAACTCACATAAATGTGTTTTAGAATGAATGTTTGGCACCACAGAAATGACAAATCTCTTCTCAAAAGTTCCCGTTGGCTCTGGTAGTGTCAGGCCTTCATAAGAAAATCATAGAGCTGGGGGATATTTGGGGGGGGGGTCATGTTGTATAACTTTCTGCCCTTAATTTGCACTTCTTGAGAACTTTGAGGCCTGAGCATGATGAACATCACTTAGAAAATAATTTCTTTGGCCTTCTGTGCTCTAACACCACATACCTGCGGATCCTGGCTGTGATTTCCAGAGCCTGTTTGTCATTACGTTGGTGCTTTTGATGCATGGCCAGGCTATTTATAAATTACCAATACAATTTACAAGTGTACAGACCTGATTTATTCAGCAGAATCCTGTTTATGGTCATGTTTGCGCTATCATTTCCTAAAAGTTAACAGGAAGTATTTGGCTGCTTTATGAGATCCCATATAAATGCTGATACAAAGGCTGGCAATGTGTGAGCACTGACATTGCTTAAATATATATCTATGGCCATTGTTAAATTAACAACCTTTTTATTTATAATACTATTATAGGACTGATATATTTATATCCATACTGTCAATGATAACCTTCCTGCTTTTATTTCAGCCTTGGCTGGTAATGTTTATATGAGGCTTTTATGTCAATGTGTTTTCAATGGCATTAATGTCCCACACAAAACAACATTAGGCCTGCAATATAATTCAGAACATTTTGATATGGATTTTGCATCAGTTCCTTCACTGTTAAGGGTAATTTACACCTTTTTTGTCACTGGAAGGTTTTTCTGACATTTCAGAGCCTCAATAGCTGTCTCTCAAAACACAAAATTTGCACTTGATGGAAGTCTAGCTTTCAGACTAAAAAACATCTGTGTTATCAGGTTTACAAGTAATAGAAATCCCCTTGCCCTCTTCAAACATGCATGAGAGAGACAGTCCTTTTATCATCTAGCATATCTCTAGTCTAACAAGGCAATAGCTTAAGTATGAGATGTCCTCTGCTGAAATAGGACTGAAAATCAATTATTCTTATGATTATTGTTGGTATTTCAATGGAGTTTAAAAGAGCTAGCGAGCATTGTCTGAAAGATTGACTTTTTGATTTGCTGTCCAGACTGAGCAAAGAGGAAATTTCAAACAAATGAAGAAAGATGATCTGAGTGTCTCTTATGAAGCAGTAAAAAACCCCAAGAACAACAAAGAATCCCTCCCTCCAATAAAATGCCAAGCCAAACTAAATCAAGCAAATAAAAAGAATCCCACAATTGTTTTCTTAACTGAATCAAAATACTTTTCTGATCTTAAAATTGTTCCCAGATCAGGGTTTGATTGTGCAAGGTACTACTTAAGCCTATACTACAGCCTCATCTTAATAAATTTAGTCTAAATAGATGTAAACAGATGTGATAGATTTTGGAGGCCCAGGGTCATACATCAGACATTTAGCTGGGCTGGAAAATAGAACAGAAGATAATTTAATTATCTAATTGCCTTCTCCACCAGTCTATGCTGCAAGATTATCTAAGGGAATTAGGCATCCTATGGGAATGCAGACTGAAGAATCAAGCCTTTGATGTACTGTGACTTGGATGTGGACTTGAAGCCTTACAGTGAGGTAGGAAAAGAGAAAGTAGTGAGAGGGAGAAGAGCCTGTACAGAGAGGACATTAGCAAGAATTCACACAGAAGCAAGTGTAGGTTGTGACGGTTATAGAGATCAGGCCTATGAGGAGAACTAGATATACGGGTGTGGAAACCTCATGCAGGTGTCATAGAGGTAGACAGAGAGAGATGGGTAATATAACTCACTAGGTCCTGCTATCATGGATGCCGTGGACATATGGATGTGGGAAACAAACAAGGCCCCCAAGAACAGGTGAAGTGGCTCAGAGAATATGAAAGCAAGATGAGGGAGTTAAAAGGCACTCTTGAATAGAAGTTAGGGCACTACCTGGGCGCATTGTGAGGAGCAGATACACAGACATGACTGGGTCCCAGTGCTTGATCTACCAACTTTGTGATGTGTATATGCCTGCAGGCTTGACCCAGAGAAAATTATGATTTCTAATTACAGAAGGGCTAAAGGGTGGTATTTAAGGAAGCTAGTGACTTTATAAGGAAGATAAAGAAAAGTAAGGAAATACTCTGAGTCACTGCTCAAATTTATACTGAAACATCTTTGAATAATTTTTGCAAAAGTTAATTCAAGTTTGTCCATTTCCTTTATCCCTTCTTCTGTCTAGTCAACAAATTCGTGCTTTAGTGCTGACCTCTGGCAGACCACATAGGATTAATATGATGCCTCTAACTAAGGAATCATACCACTTGCCTGCTTGCTCGACCTTCTGCTGAGGAGGGTCTCTATATGCAGAGCATATACATTGAAATAATTGATTTGCTGAAGACAATGGGAGCTTTGCCAATGATGTCAAAGGGGATAGGTCTTCAGCCAAACCGTTTGAGTAATGCAATTTGGCATAACTCCATTAAAATCTATGGAGCCCCTTGAATATACATCAGCTAAGGATCAAGCCAATAAAATACATATTAGTCAGCATAGTCACGTAGGTGTTTAAAAAAGGTTATGAGGAAAGAAGCAGCATATGATACCTGTAATTTTGACTCTTATGCATACATATAAATAAGTCCTAAGGGAATGACTGCAGATTTGAACACACCTTAAACTAAAATGATACCAAGGTTGAGTTGAGAATTCATACAGCTACGCTCACCCTGAAGGCTTAGACTGAGGCAGAAGAAAAAGACTTGGAAACAAAATATTTAAAAACTGTTTAGTGCTTACACTCTTTTTTTTTTTTTTTTTTTTTTTTTTTTCCCCAGTTATTAGGGAGTGATATTTAAAGGGTATACACTAATATAGAGGGTAAATACACCTGGTGCTTTACAAACAGATAACTACATGGAGGCTATTTTAGTAGGTTATGGAAAACTAAACTTCTTAGTTTTCAATATTTAGCAGGGGATCCAAGGATATGGACAAAGTAATATCAGATGCCATTAGTCAACGCTTGCAAAATGCAAAGTGGTAGTTTCACACAGGAAGAGGCTGATGAGAACAAAAGGATTTCAGATGAAGTGGAACATACGGCTGCAAAACAGATTTCTATAATGAATTCTGAGGGGCGCATCTGTTATTATCTGCGTGCTATAAAATTGCTCTTTTTGTCTCATTTCACTCAGTTGCGCAAGATGCAATCACATCAAACAGGCACGTTCAATAAAACTGTGATCTGACTGATTAAAATGAACAGCAATCTGTTTTCTTCTGACAGTCACACAGCAACTTGAATAACAAGGGCTATGAACATGGAATTGAATAGCCACTCAGAATTGGTATTAATGTTCGCGAGTGCCGTTAAGGCATTTGACCAAATCTGTCCAGCCAATGAAATAGCAACCCTGTATCATTAAATCATTTAAACCACAAGTCATTTGTGAGGCATATTTGATAGCATAATGCTGTTCCTTGTCACTTCCAAATCCTTCTCCTGAGTCATTTCACTGCTTTTCTATGCAGTATAAATACTAGCAAAAGGAAACGTTCCTGGGAGAAGGTCACAGTCATCTGTGAGCGAGACTGTGAGAAGTTTCCATCTGCAGTAGCAAGAAGAGGGTTTGGGTAAAAAAAGACATCTTGGGGCAGTCATTTCACCTGACTCCAGCATTTAGCCTAAGCTTCCTGTGCACTCCCTGTCTAGTTGAGAAAGGAGAGAGAGCCCTTTCCTTCCAGAGAAAAGCTGATTCTGCTTTTTCAGACACTGTGGTGGGAGACTGGATTTCCTTTTCAGATGTCTCTACTGCTGAAAATATTAACCCTGCTCAAATCAGTGATTTTTGTCATTTTCCTACAAAATCCATCCTAACTGATTAGTACCATTGAAATATTGAATTCTTCTGGTTTGGAGCAGGCAGCCTTAAGCTTTTTTATTGTTAAGCATGATGAAGTCTAACTTAGCAACCAAGTGGTCATATAAATCTACCTGCTCTGATGTTAGTGTGAAATAGCTGCCATTTCTATTGATTGCAGTATTCAATGTCATAAAGTGGCAAATTTGATGCCTGTTTTGTTGTCTACTCCAGATGGTATTGTTTCTTTTCTTTAAGTGTCTCAAACCCACAAAGAGCTTTCAAAAATCCTTAGCAGATTTCTAACAAGAATACGATAGGTAAATATTCTGATTTGCACTTCCTTTCCTTGTGGTTTTGAAAATCTATACTAACTTGCAAAATATGTTACAATATGGAAGTAAACTGAAGGGCGATAGCAAAAGCAGAGTGAATTCATTCATTCATTCTCATACTCTGGTTTTTAGCAGTAACTCTTTGGTTCTGTATTGAAACCTAAAATATTAAGCAATAAGGATAAACTTTCAGGTCAGATGTTTAAGTCATAAACAGTATATAGCCCCCAAATCAAGCAGTTACTTTATATGTAGCTTTTTGTTCTTTTTTTCAGTAGGAATTAAGTTCTGTTGAGGAAAAAAAACACTTAAAAGGGTAACTTAAATGTAGCACATGTGTAGATAATACAAATATGTTTGACTGACAGGTTTGAGGAAAACAAGCTTCTTCCTGTATCTCTGTTTAGGGTCAAGTAAAAGACTTGTGGGCTATGGGACATCCCTACCTCCCCGCAATTATTTTATGGAGCAAGACTAGTAGGCTTGACTTTCTAAACAAGACACATACTTTTGTTGCTGCCCTATCCTCCATCCCCTCCAAACCCTAGTACTGGGTCTGCTGGAAGAGAAACCAATGTCTATAGAAGCAGCCCTGTTTGTCAGTTGTGCTTGCTCTTGCCCTGTGCTTATCCTCCTCTTTATATATCCATTAGTAGGTGCTACTGGGAAAAGGATACTGGTGGACCTTTCATGTGATGCAAGATAGACCTTCTTTTTTTCCTATGATGGGAATAATAACTTAAAAGGGCTTCATTTCACTGTACGCCTTGAACCCCGGCTGACCTTAGTTAAGCTCTGAAAAGAAGATATACTCAGAAGAGCTAATATCTCTCCTAGTGTGCCTTTCACATGACAACTTTAGGCCAGAATTTCAGCTTGGAGGAAGTTGTATTTCATGTGGTCAAAGTCCCTGAGTTTCTCATTCCTCGGTTCTTTTGACAGAAACTTCAAGGCTGTGAAAATCACTTGGCAAGTACTGTCAAGATCTGTGTAAATCTGTCATGTCACACCAAGGGACTGTTGGAGTCTCTTGCCTGCCAGCGCAATTAGATTATGAATGAGCCAATTGTCCAGGAAATTTTGAAATACTTCTGTGATGGTTTCTCATCTTGACAAGTCTTTCATGAAAAATAAGCAATACAAGTTTCTCAGGAAGAAGGGGAGTAAAGGGGAAAGCTACAGGTGAAATATTTATATCCACTGAGGATTTTGTTTATAAAGTTAATTAAAAAATGACACTTGCCTGAAAAAAAAAGAGAGGATAGATTGCACTGTGAAGCATCTAAAAATCTGTGTTCTCTGTAAATTAGTAATAGACTATAATAGAACAAAATTGTCTGGTGTGCCTAAGTCCATGGAAAGCCAGTGGGGATCTGACTCCAATGCACTTCTTGATGTCTCTGAAAATGAGAGGCAGAGGCTTTTGTTCCCTGTAAGGATTTAAATTGCCTACGTTTCTGTCTTAGTGTGGAAGACAGGCTGAAGTGAAAGTATAAGAATGGACTATCTGTTTTAGACCTGTATATCAATGCCTTACATTAGGCTTTCTCCGCATTATTATGGAAATATTGAAAATTGTGCAACAGGTGAAAATTGGTCATGAGGAGAGAGGAGAGAGCCCTGCATCCTCACTCCTGATGGGGGAATGGACGCAATGAAAGTTCATGATGCTGTTTCTGCCTGCTAGCTCACTGATACACAACAAATAGCTCAGAAATAGTCTCAACCTGTGCAGTTTCACACTCACAAAAGGAAGATGTGGGCACTATATAAATGACTTGTTGAATGGATACGTGTGTGTGGGGACAGAAATAGAGGTGTTTAGGAGGAGCTGCAAGGATGGCTCAGTGAGATGGCTCAGGACATGGCTTTGGAAGTGCTGAGGAACCAGCAGGAGCAGGTGGTTGCAGTGGGCAGTGACATAGGATGTTGGTGCATGGGAAAACAGCTTCCAATAGTTCCACTGCTCATGGAGCGGCTCTTTACTTTTCCAGTTTTTAGCTTTACGATTTGCTTTGACTACTTATATGTCACCAACACAGCATTGTTTCTTACGTTTCTAATGTCTCATTAAAAAATATGCTATTGATCATATTCTGCTGCCATTTCTTTTTGTGCTCCCATTATATGTGATGCCACACCCACTCTGAGCAAGAACGTACTGGAAATATTCCCTTCAATTGCAGTGAACTTGAATAACTTTTGGCCATTTTCACTAGCTATAGTTTGTAACATGAGGAGGCTCACAGAAGGAATTATTTAAATGAGTTAAATCAGGGACAAGTAGAATTAGTGTAGAGGGTATTACAGATCTGTTCTGTCCACAGTGCCAGCAAAACTATCATGTTCTCATAAGCTTCTGCAGTGGGCAGTAAACACACACTAGGGATGGTTAAAATCAATGATGGCAATTAAAAAAAATAGAGAAGAGACTTGTCCAGAAAAAAAAATCTCCTTTGCAGATTGTCAAAAGTCATCTGAGGTAAATAATCAAATACTGAACATACTTTATAGATATGACAAAGCCAGGTCTTGTGAAGAGACTTTGTCTATACAAATTGCTGCAGACTTGCCTTTTACTCACTGTGGTGTCAATCAGGGACAGCTCTATGCAGGTGACCATCTTCTTTGAACCCCCCAATCTGAGTGTTGTTAGTTTCATTCAAATCCTTTGTAAATGTTATCTTGTTGTGGCATCTAAAACTCCTACAGACAGGCAGGCCTTGTGGTGGATACAACCATGTCATGCTCGTTATTATGCCCAACCGAGCTGATGCTATCCTACCATTTCCTTAATCTGTGTCCCCACCCCTCCACTATCTATTGCATACATTTTTGTTGCAGTTTTCCACAATGCCCAGCATCAAAAAGCTTCTGTCTAAGGATTTACTTGGCATCAGTTATGAACAATGATAAAGATGAGAATAAGACTATTTTGACATCTCTCTGATTGTCTTTGTGTCAGTGAAAAAGAAACTCTTGTCAGAACGGCAGTTTCCCAGGGAGGTGGCAGGCACTTCAAAATGGGAGAAAAGCATATTTAATGATCATTAATCCTGATGTAAATATATTCAAGTCGAATTCTGACTTTGCAATTCCACTGAAATCAGTAGGCAGACGTGGCTTAGTTGTGTTGGTCTCTTTTGCTCTTCTTGTCTTAATTCCCTTGACAATTAACATACACAAAAAAGAATCATGGGGTGTTTTACAGATACCAGTCTCCCTTTTAGTTTGTATCTGCTCCCTACACTATGTGCTGTGTAAACTAGGAGTTTACCATAGCAACCTGCAGACTAGTCAATTATCAGACACAAATTCTGTGAGAAATACTACAATTATTCAGAAAGGATTATCAAATACTGTGCATTCTTGTTCCAAACACAGTAATTATTCAGATACTTAAACTGCAATCTTTTGTCCATTAGGTGATACAACATACTCCTTTTGGCTACAACTTTATTTTTTTTAAGTCTCAGATCATTAATCACTTCATTTTACCTTGACCATGGTCGTATTTCTCTTCCTTCCACCCACTCACTGGAAAAGGTTTTTCAGATTTCGCACTAAGAATTGCATTAGTGGAATAATACATTAAAGGGAGCGTGGAGATCAAATGACTTCTTTTGAAAGTGTTACATCCCAAATCAAATACATCTTTTCTGTAGCCATTTATTCACAGGCTAGGGTGTGGATAAGAGTGCAATGCTTAATGGAACTAAGAATTTCTGGTTCATGTAGATATTCTTTCCTAACATAGACAGAGTGAGGCATTTATGGGGTAGAAGAATTGTGACAAAAAGGGAAAGGAATAGAAGAAACAAGTTCATCAGCGAGGAAGATTGTATTATTCATTGCTAGTGATATTTAAGTAACATATTATTCAGAAATGCTCAGCTCTTCCGTCATGTGCTGTGTGAGGTGCTGCACAAACATACATCTTGGAAGTTACAAATACACCAAAAGGCCTTGTGAGCTGGCGTCTTACAGACCATGTGGTTGTGCTTTGATGGCAGTCCAGCCAGATTCAGGGCTCTGTCTGTCAGAAAATGAGGCCTGTTTTTTTTCTATTTGTTGACACCTTCCGAGCAATTATAACGAGGGAATAACTGCTCTCTGAGATTTCATTGGTTAGCAATGATTGGATGTTAACTACCGTTACTTGGCCAAACCTAAGCATGCACATTTCAGTGGATGAAAGAAAGCAACCACTGCACACAATTTTCCCAGCAATCCTTTCCAAGTGTCTCTGCTAGCCCTTTCCACTAACTTAACAGGGGTTAAAACTGGAGTTCTTACATGATTTGCATTAAATCTCAGCAACACATCTCTTCGGCAAACCCCATAACCTTTGGATATTTTCAACCGCAAGTTGTCTGGAAGCTAAATGGGGAATTTGGCTTTTGCTTTAACTGTTGAATTGAAACATCCAAATACACTTTAGTGAGTTTATCATTTCCACATTTAGAGTTTGAGTCCAGACGGTTTGCCTGACTCATCTCATGTCACTTCTGTCCACATTTGGATTAGTTAAATCAAGAAGAGTGCAGACATTTTAGCATGTTGAATTTCTCAGGAGGAAAGAACTCATGGTCCAACTTGGAATGAAGGTAACTTCTTTGTTGCAGTTTTGCTATTGTCTTTCCTTTACCCAACCATGATTGCTACTAGCTGATTTACTAGTTTTCCTTGATCAGCAGCAGTGGGATTGACAGATTTTTTAATGTGCAAACAGCTCTTTCCAGAACCATGAAATCTCAATGTAGAGAGCGTTACCTCACCTTAGGCTTCTCCAAAAATAGAAGGTTACACATATAGTGCTTTTCATCAGAAGATTTCAAAACATTTTACAAGATAAGTATATTTATAGCGCAAATGCATTTATAGTTAGGAAAGATACCAGATTCTGAGACATCAAAACCAAGCATAAATGTAAAGCCTTTTTAGAGAGCTAGTGGGAAAATTATCTTACTATCTAATATAGTGATGTCTGGTTCTCTGTGTGATTTTTTAAGCCAAGAAAATTCATTGCCTCTGTCCTGCAGCTGACAGCTTACTAGAGCTGTCAGTCCTGTTCTCTTTTGTGCTTTGTTTATGCTGGATTTTCAGCTGGTTGACTTAATGTAAGCAATGGGCAATTGTGGCCTCCAATAGCTTGGATAGTCCCAGCTGCTTGTGTAGATTAAAAGGTTCTGTGTAGGCCATGAAATGCTGTAATGATATGCCCTTTAGCTCAACAGGCTTCTGGGAAATCTGAACAGTCAGAGTAAAGACATGAACATATAAAGGCAATACTAAAAAGAAGCTAACATTTTTGTGTGCTTTAAGTTTGGGCCTCCAGCTTGGGAGACTTTAAAAAAAGTGGTCAGTGTCCAACGTGGCCAGTCACTTCTGGAAAAGAGAATGTCTTTGGCTAACCATTCTTCCCCTGCCTGCCCCACACCCCCCACCCCAATACTTATCAGTAGTAATTTTTACAAGCGACAGCAAATACCAGCTTTGACTTTTAAACTTCTTTCGTCTATTTGGACCACCTTACTTTGCAATAGTACTAAGTTTTAAAAAAAAGAACAGCAAACAAAAAAACCTAGTCACTTCAGAAAGAAATAAGACAGGGAAGATTGTTTATGCAATCTCACACATACTTCACGATAATGATAATTTAAAATATTTAAATGCATGGACATCACGATTTTTAAGTTAAAGCTTTCCTCTCAAAACATCTTAAGTCGGGAATGCTCTCAGGTAATAGTTTTCACTAGCTGTGCTGCTGACTTACATAATTTGGATGCTAATCAGAACACAACGTGTCAATATACTTCTAGATAGTTTTTATTTTGAACCTTTTCTTTGCAATCAGGCAGCTGGAATATTCATTAAAAAGTTTTAATTTCTATTCATTTCTTTCTGTTCTGTTAGCTTCTCTACTGCTGTGATGATTGTGGCTGTGAGGCATGAGTATTACCTGAACTTTCTGTGACCTAATCAAGCTCAGGTAAAGATAAAAACCAGGCCTAATTTCTCTTCCTTTGTGCTCTTAGAATTCAAATGATATTTTCAAGGTAGAGGGGTCGTAATCTCTTTTCTGCCAGGTATGCTTTTCTCTCTCATTCAAGTAGTGAAGGTATTGTGGAAACAGAGCAAAATCAGATTCGCGTTAAGGTCATGAACTTAGTCTTTACTTTCTAATCAGATAACAGCTATTTGTGTATAGTGCTTAGAAATCAGAGTCATGGTTCATAGTTCTATTGTATGAAAGTGTCCAAAGGAAAGGAACAAAGAAAAGTCCTTGCCACAGAATGTCCTTTCACTTGTTGTTGGATTCAAGGTGACAGAAACCACAGCTGGCACCTTAAAATCAGTAGATTCACTAGGTTGTTATTTGTAGTAGTTATGAAAAGGCAAAGCTTTTTTTACCTCTCCCTGATTCTCCTTGTGAGGAACATTGGTTTTCTAGCTGTGATGTCAGTAATGTACCTGTTAAAGTAGTGATTTGATAACCGATCAGATAACTAGATGATGGAACCAAGACTTGTTCTTTATTTGCAAAGGAAGATAAGAGACAAAGACAACAGAGGCATCAGCATTAACTCAGGACTTCCTTCATACCATCCACACAATAAATTTGAGGGAGGATCTTTTAGGGGAAGCCTTCTGCATTTTTATACATCATGTTTCAGTCAAAGTCTCTGAAACAGACAGCTGTGCATGTGACAACTCCCACCTCACCCCCTTGTTGCAGCTGGGGCAAGCCATATTTATCTTCTATGTGACGCTGTAGCAGGTCCAGCGCTGTGACCTGCAGTACCAGGCGGTCGGCTGGTGGGAGCTCTGGCTGGGTGGCAGAGTGGGGAATGCAGGACTCTGATGTTTTGATGCCTATCCAGAGACTCTAGTGGACAAAATATGATGTTGTTATATGACAAATTTACATGATAAGGAACTTTACTACTTTGAAAAAGAAAAAGATTAAGAAATTAATCCTGGCTGTACACATGGGGTGAAATCATGGCTTATTGATTTCCTTTGGCTCTACCCTCATGCTCCTTCTCAACAAGGAATCTGTTTCTATTAGCTGATACCCAGCCAAAGCCATATCTTTCTTTGTACAGTTTGATCTCCTTTGGATAAAGCTCACTAATGCTGGTTTGATTTTAATTTTATCAATTTTGTGTTCATTCTTGTTAATGCCTTTTTTATTTTTTCATTGTTTATTTCAGTTTCAAGGGAGGTCTTCAAAAGGGACTTGCTGGTCCCACATAGTCAGAATTTGGGTTGAGGACAACCTGCTTGTGAAGTTGTGTATCAGTGGCAAATGTAACCTCCCCTATGTGTGTTTCTGTAAAATTAAAGCTTCAAACTACTTTTCTTACATTACTGAATCTTTACCCCTTTGTGTAGGCTGTATGTTATGATTACTTAGTTTTAGAAACAGATGAACTAGTAGCCTAAGTTATTTTATGGAATAATAACACTAAGGGGACTCTTCACACCATTTATCTTCAGTTACTGTAGGGATCTACCTTAGATGCCATTCAGAAGCTCAAAGTCATAAATTTCCTATAAACCGGTGAAGAGAGGCAGCCACCTCTGGTACTGACAGTAAAATTTTAGGATACTGAAATTAGCTGTCTGAAGTGCAAAGTGTAGATATCAAGAATTTAAATAACTTATAAAATGCAATTCATAGAAATTTTTTCCTAAGGTCACCCAAGAAGCCTGCGGTAATGTGTGAAAACAAACGCCTGTCTCCCAAGTCCCATGATTGCATTCTAATATCTGGACAATTCATCTTCTGTGGTATTTTTCAGGAAGAGTAAGAATAATAGCGTATTGCACTCCGTACTTTTTCTTTGTCAAAAAAATCATCAGTATTCACCTTTCTGGCAATAGGCACTTCCATGCTGTTGAGGGTAAAACTCGATGTTTACAGCAGAAGCTCATCCACTTTCCCACTGCATTAGGTTGTCTCAAAGCAAACAGGAAACTATTTTCCCTAATGAGCACCAAGGGTTGCAATTTAGTGATATAAAGAGCTTTTCCCTGTGTTTATGTTGTATTTCAATAACTCAGAAGAGCCTTTGTTTTACCACTTAGACATATTAATCATTCTGGAAGATGCATTAGTAAGAGAAAATCAGTTTATGTCAGTTATCAAAAATGGTTACAGTTGCTAGAGATATGTTTCTCTAGGGGAAACATGGAGCCTTATAGACTTCATATGCACTCCAGGTTAGCAGTGTAGGACTCTGGTCTGTGGCAGAATACTGCACCTGAATTAACGGCTGCACCTGAACCAAGGGCTGAATTGACAGTTCTTTCCTCGGACACATGTAGGCATATACATGAGATCTTGGGCACACGTAAATAACCAAATCAAAGGTGTCAGTACAAAGTCTCTCACACACAAAAGCTGGAAGTCAGTGGAGCTTTGCAATCCACCCTGTAGACTGTACTCTGTTTCCCAGGACTGCGACTTGCATTTCTGTGACTCCTCAGTGATGCTGGCACGGTGGGCTCTGTGCTCTCTAAGTGCAAGTGTGATCACTGTGCTACTTCTTCCCAGCCAACTGAGGCTGTGTCTATCTCTTCCTTGTCCCAGACACAGCTGTAGGAAGATTGCGCCCAGAGCACAGTGGCCAGCACACATCTCCAACCATGCTTTGAACATTCAGGACTGAAAAGTTGCCACTTTTCAGACTTTGCAGAGCTGCATGCAAAGCTTTGCTCAACAGGAGCAGGGAATATTTAATGCAAAGATGAAAGGCACTGAGCAGCCATGATTCACACTCCAAAAACCAGTCCCATGTTTTCTCCCAGACTAGGATCTGGGAGATTTCCAAGGAAGAAGCTGGACTTTGAGGCACTGCTGGAGATAATCCTATTGCAATTCAAATTATTTTCTATTAAGTCCATGCCAAAGACCTGTTTGGTTAAAATGCTGGAATTCTGCCTGCACACTCCTCTGCTGAATAAATCGTTGGGTAGTCTGCTCCAAACAGGTAACTAATCTTTGGATAATTTAGCTGCGTGAGAGTGCTAAACTAATTCCCATTTATTCTCATTAGGTTCCTGTGCTCTCCTGCCCACTTCATCTGGGCTAGAATCCAGCTGGTGAGAGCTCAGAGAGGCTGAAGGTGGAATCCAGGTCTGATGACAGTTGCTAAAAACTCATTTATTTTCCAGGCAGTAGCATTTATTTAATTTACATTTTAATAGACTATTCTTTCAAATACTAAGCAACCTACCTGCTACCTTCAGGTGTCTCTCATTCTACGCACAAAATTTGAAGACGAATATTTTCTGTCATTTGAGCTTAGACTCAAACCAGAGTTTAGCAAAGCAGTTAAGCACCTACTTAACTTTATACATGTTTATAATTTCATAGCATATTAGCAGTTGAATATTGGCTGAGTTTGATTCTGCTAATAATTTTTTCAGATTTAAGTCATATAATCCTTCTCAGTTCTAACATACTAATTTAGCCAACTCACTAACTATTAATAATTTTGTATAGGATGGCTGAACTTTTCTTCTCTCCCCTCTATCTTCATGAAAAAAAAATATTTTTTAACTAGAATATTTTTGAGACAAAGAGATTTTTTCTTATATTTAATAAAAAATTCTATATTTTTTTCATAAAGCTAAATTTCAATTTTGAAAACTGGTATTTGTTTTCTGTAAAAACCAGATATTTTTTGGAAGAAACCTTCACCCCATTATGTTATACTTTTAAGAAAATATATCTTATAAAAGAAGTTTGATATTTTCTCAAGCCTGATTAAAGCTAATGAAAACAGCTGATTTTGCAACACCACAACCCCTGTAATTCCTATCATACATTTTCTCTAGGAAACAAGCAGTGGGCAAAAGAGGGTAGAGCTGTCCCTGTAACACAAATGAGAACAGAGGAAGAAAATTTTAAAATAAGCTGGTCAGGATGTCTGGAGAAGACAAGAGTAAGAAGAGCAAGCAACTGAGTTATTTCTTGAGCCTCTTTTTTCCACCAGGGAGCCTGTTAATCTCTTCAACATTAACCTTAACTTTCTCTGTCACTGTTTCAATCTGTGTTTCTTTTGTCAGCTTCTGAATCCAAGTGAACAGGATTAATTACAGTTGGAAAGGTTTTCTTGAGTGGTTTCTTTGAATATGAAGGGGGAACAAAAAGAGCTGGTGAATGATGCACAGCAAGAGGCTAACCAAGTAAAGACAAAGAGAATCAGGAAAGTTTGTTCTTTTTTTCTCCTCTGGGCAAAGACTTCCATGGTCTGCAAGCTGCTTGAGCCTGACAGAGCAGCTGAAGTTCATCGAGCATCTACAGTGCAGCATGCCTGGCAGCTCGCTGCATCATATGGGAGTTATCAGTGTGAAATCAATTGTAAACAGTATAAACCATACAGAGTACCAGGGCTGCAGGAGGTGGAAAATAGGATGTTCTTATATTACCGGTGTGGAGAAGTACAAACCTCTGAGGAGGTGAAAGAAATAGAAATAATCTGACCATCTAGTTTGGGCAGGTGGTATTGCAGGAAAAGGATAAGCCACAAAATTGGCTTTAGCCCTTGAGAGAAAATGCTTAGCAATATAGCACAGGATCATGGAAATTTTTCTTTCACGTAATTAAAACACTACCAAATCTTGCACAGATTCCTAGGTTTTGACATATTAGTCAGCAGAAAGATCAGAATCAATGGTTACTGGACCTGTTATGGGGAAAGGATGCCTTTGTAATGTTAACATTGCCATCATAAGACTCTTTGTATGTAGCCTTCCAATTTGTACTTCACAGGCCCTGAAAAGTAAAAAGGTAATTTTTATTTTCTTTTTTTTTTTCTTCAGTGCAAATCAGAAGTAGGAAATATTTCCATTATAGTGTACATTGTGTTAAAACCTGGTCTTAAAAATTAACCCATTCCTCCACATCTTTTTTGTTTTCACTGCCCTCATTTCAGTAAAGAAAATAACTGGCACTTCACTTCTTCAGCCAAATATTATTTCTCTGTGGAACAAAATAAGCTCAAATAAATACACCCTCATGAAACTGGAGCTACCTACAAGCCTGGGTCCAAGTGTGTGCAAAGAAGGATGAGCATCTGAACTTAGTGGAACTGTTCATCTGCACAAACTGTTTGGAGAAATGAGAGAGAGAGGGAAACTGAGGCTCAATTGCACAAGGGATCCATAAGCTGTAACATGAATTTGCTGAGTATATGTTCCTGGCCATGCCATAAGTACAGTCCTAGGTATCAGACATGAACACACTCAAGGCTTTTACTTGTTGCTGAGATCATGTGGCAGACAAGCAGATGTAGTGAACACCTCAGTCCGAGACTTAAAACTATACACAACTGAAATACCTATCACCGCTCAGTAGGTAAGCCCAGAAAGAGAAATCAGATTTTCTGACTTCCAGTCTAGTACCTTCGCAGAGCAATTCCCACTTCAGTTCCCACTGTCCTCCCAGGGAAAGTGGCCAAAGTAGTAGTATGCTTGCTCCATAAACTTTGCAGTAAAATACCACACTTTTCTGAAACTGTGTCTGAAAGTATCTAATAACTATTTGCCTTTCACTGACCTTAATCTTAGAAATTTTCTCTTCAGATATTAATTTGAATAGAAGTTACAGATGATCCACAACTTTTTCATGGAAATTGTCTAAAGCAGAACTATTGTCTGTCAATTTATTGCTTCCTTTTTCTTATCATTATAAAGATATTCTTAGCACAATTGAGAATTACCACAAAAACCATCATGATTTAAGTGAGTGTGTAGAATAGGTTTCATAGCAAGATATGGCTATCAAAAAAATGATTCTCAGTTGTTAAAGTTGATTCTGCCTTTTAATGCTTCCTCATAACTTGGTGCTTTAAAATACTCTGTCTTTGGAACTTGCAACAGCTTTGCTCATTCAAATGTGTTTTCTTCTCTGAATTTTGGAGAACAGTCTTATATTATTTCTACAGTTCATCAATTGATATAGAACTATGTGTAATAAAAACTTTCCAAGACCGTTGTACATAATGCTGGGAATCCTTCAAAAATTCATCTAGACCCAACCAAATGTGAAGAATATTGAACTGTATCTATGCCAGCCTTTACTAACTTGTCCATACATGAGTTTATTGAATACATCAACTTTCAGGAATTATGCCAGTTGCATTTTAACTAGGACGAATATACACCCTCATGTGATTTAGATCTGTATCTCTACATGTATGTGTCTTTATGCTAAATGTAGTAACAGCATGCCTAGAAAGGAATGCCAAGATGAGTGTAAAAGCTCATTATAAGACTCAGGATAAGCCAACATCCAGAAAACATTTGAAGGTTATGAAGAGATAATCATAAAGACGATCATGTCTACAGCATTGAAAATAAATAAAAGATGATAATATTTCATGGATATGGAGATACATGAGCGTGCTGAAAGTGTCTGCAAAAGACGTGATATTAGGGTTATAAGGAGGTGAATATAGTCTGTGTGCTGGTTTAAGTCCTTTTTTTCCTAATGCTATTTTTTTAATGATGTGAAAAGCTCTCAGGTCACTCTTACAACATGTTGTTGAGAAAAGGAAACTCAGATCCCTTGCAACTTGCATGCTG
The DNA here is from genome assembly GCF_000699245.1 of Pterocles gutturalis. Taxonomy (NCBI): domain Eukaryota; kingdom Metazoa; phylum Chordata; class Aves; order Pterocliformes; family Pteroclidae; genus Pterocles; species Pterocles gutturalis. The sequence continues at coordinate 27,980 of NW_010115101.1, read as the reverse complement.
AGACCACCTAGACTACAAGGATCGTAAAAAAGCAGGAGGCTTGCAGGATACGGTTCATCAAAAAGAATGGAAAACCAGAATGTGTATTTAGACATCAGGTAGGTAAGTGGTATCTATATAATCTTAGCTGTAGTATAGTCATCACAGCAGGTTAATTTTCTAGTTGCGTCCATCAGGTTTGAACAGGAATGAGTAAACTGTTTTCTTGGGTTTCCTTTCCATTGCATCCCTGTTGCCTAAATGTGGTGGAAAGAAAATTGGGTCTTAGGGAAGATTTTTTTTTCCCAGGGTATCTCTAATTTTTCCCCACTGTAATAAATCATATCTCAGATTACATATGGTGGTCTTTCTCTGAGAAGTTTTCCAGTGTGGACTTCCTGTCTACAATGCCTAGAGGGTCTTTGTAGGGGATTGAGGTCTGTGAAGGAGAATATGGGCATGGGGAGTGAACTATCAAACTACTTCTTCCATTATGGAGCAGAACTCTTCTCCAGGGCTAAAATTTAATTTTTTACTTTCTGTTAAAAACTTAAATGTGTCCATAGAAAGAAACATTTCCTGCCACTGTAATTTATTTTTTTTGTTTTAATAAAAGTTCCAGAATTGTGTTAGTATTTGGTTCCAGAAACTAGTACTAACCACAGCAAATCCTTTTGTTTTTATGATGCTCTCCTTCAGGGTCCTGCAAAATAGACTGTGTCACATGAATAGCCAACAACACTCCTGAAAACTTTCCTTTTTGTCACAAGCATGTGTGGTAACTTAGGCATTTGCAGGAGAGAAAAGTACAGCTATGTGACTATTTCTCTGCAAACTGAGTTTATTAGGGATGGTTATAATGTTTTGTACACTTTTCTGTGTCAATATTGTGTTTCCAATTATTTATCTAGCTGTAATTGAAAAGTTCCTAAATAAAAAAAATCAAAAACCAAAAACCAAACAACAAGGCAATACAAACCACATACAACATTAATTAAAACTCTGTTAGATTGGTGGAACTGGGTAATGAAAGGAATAAAACTCATAGTCATATTCCAGTCCTTGAAGGCACTAGCAGTTGCAAGGACCTGAGCACCGTTGCCATTGCCAGGCCCCTGAAGGAGCAAAGCACCTCGCAGGTTTGTATGGGGGTTGTCTGGTGCAGGCAAAACCCAGAGGTCTGGCATGACCTGCTGTGCTTCGTTAGCAAGGGCTGGAGCCTGTACTGTGAATCTCCCTGTGGCTATGAGCTTGCCTTAGCATTCTTTTAACCTAGTTTTTCGTTCTCTGATTAAGGAGATTATATGTAATGCAGAGCTACTGAGCTAAGCCCAGGGAGACCAGAGTCTTTATTAAAGGAACAGATCACGATGCAAAACACATTAGCTTTGTCAGTTTAGACTGAGGAGAACTGCTGGTGTCTTGTGAGATGAGCTATTTGGACAGCAATTAAGAGGAGCACAGTTTTTGTCCGTATTCAAAGACTGTGAATGCACAGTGGAATGAGGATGAACAATTCAGGGCCAGACTCTCTCTCCTTAATTATATGACATGTACCAAGGTTGTAGATTGACAAACACATTTGTCAGCAGTGTTAAAATAGTCAACACCTACCTTTCACTCCCTGCTGCTCATTGTTGTCTCTGCAGTTGCCCACTGTGCTATGGTAGGGCAAATAACTGATGTGACCAAGAGGAAACCTTTTCCATTAAAAACACAGGGTTTTTTGAGGTGGATGTGTTCCTGCAAAGGTTACCATAGAAATTCTTGTAAAACAATTAAGAAGGAAACGGGTGTATGTGAGGTTAAAGTATGGTTTTATGCAGGCAGGAGCAGTGTGCAAGGGGATATGATGGATATGTGTGTATAACCTACTTATAAACAAGTGAACACTGTACTCTGTAAATTCAGTATCATTGTTTATAGAGGAATTTACTTCCCAGTACAGCCAAATAATTTAAGAAGTGTGCGTTCTCTGAAAAGGTCACCTAGTTAACCACTCCAGAGCCCCCAGATTTGCATTGATGTCATTATAATGTGTGTTTGGAGGAAAGCAGGTGAAAGCACTTGAAGAGGGAGCGAGTAAGAACATAAAGTCTGTATCAGATTAAAGCTCCCCCCTTTCTCTACTCAGTGAGAGCTGCTTAAGGAAATAACATGAGGATACAGGAGGTACATAGTGTAATCTTTCCACTTGTACTGCTTTCAATCTCTAAATATTTTGCTCCTTTAGGGATGTTCTGACTGAAATGTTTCATCTGTATACTGTATTTAACAACTGTTCATCAACTTTTCTACTGCAGTTGCTCTTTGAATCCATATCCAAACTTCATCTGTGGTTTAACTTTTTTGTTCTAATTCAGTGTGATTATTTCATTAGGTGTTTTCTACCTCCTGTTGTATGAGAAATAAAGAGTAGCTATTTCCCTGCTCAACAACTCTATTACATTAACGTTTTTGTAGATCTTTATTGCATTTCTCTCTCAATCATTTTTACCTATGACAGTAGCTCCTAATTTTGTTGTGTAACTTCCACATGGATGCTGCTCCACATCTCTAATTATCATCACTCTTCTCTCAATTGCTTTTAATTCTGTTATATCTTAATTGGGATGGGATGACCAGAATTGTTCTTAATATTCATTCAAGTTAATGTACCCTACGGCATTAAACATCATTGTCTCTACTGCTTTCCTCATAATCACTAACACCCTTTGATTTGATGCCTAAGCAGTGAGCAGATATTTTCATAGTAGTGTCCCCGGTGTTTTGAAGGTCCGTTTTGTAGCCAGTTTAGCACTTATCCATTTTTATGCATTCTTAGTGGTTTTTTTTCAAGTGCCTTAATTTACATGTATTAATATTGCGTTTCGTCTGATACTTCAATAGCCAGTCACACACTCTTGTGTGTGTCACGCACTCTTCTGTAACGTCTCACAAAGGAATAATTTTATATAGGAAAAATTTACCCCCTCACTAGTCACTTCCTTTCCATATTATTCATGGGCAAGTGGAATAGCCCAGGCTTCTTGGGAATCTGTGATTCTTCTCAGGACTATATCTACTTATCCTTACACTGTGCTTCTAATATCTTGCACAGTTATTAATTCACAATGGCTCCTGCTCTTGTATTCTAGCTTTTTGTGACCAGCTTTTGTTGCTCATGTTAAAGAGTTTTGGAAATTCAGAGGCCGCGTTGTACCTTCTGGACCATGCTGATCCATGTCCTTGTTAATGACTGACAAACTGGCAAGCGCTCCTGAAGCGTGACATCCATCTGTCATTTGGATTCATTCTCAGTTTGTCACATTTATTCACATGTCAATAAACTGTATTATTTGGGTAATTTCAAATAATTTGCTTTGTATCCCAGTACGGTTTACTGGGGCATAGCTCTTCAAATTCCCATAGACTTCTTTCTAAAATTTAGGTCACGTTTTCTGCTTTTTACTCCTCTGGTACTATGGCTGATTTAAACATAAGGCAACATACTACAGATTTTACATTTGGTTTCCTTTAGAGCTCTTGATGAAAAGCATCTGGTCCCACACATTTGTTACTATTTATTTTACCACCTCTTTCAAAACCTTTTCAACTGACACTTGAATTTGAAACAGATTTTCTGACTCATTCCCTCTTCAGAAAGGTGCAGGTGTGGGATTGGGCCTTAAATATAATGTTATTTCTTTTTATAGCTCTTTCCCATGTTAAAAATAAATGATAAATCAATCATCTGAGCATTTTCAAGAGAGTCTGTATTTGAGCCTGAGCATTTTTTAATGCTTTTCCAGGGAGAAGGCATTCAGGAAGATAGCTATGTGTAGATGTTTTTTCTGATTGTATTTTAACTAATTTAGTTTCCTGTTTGGTGTTTGTGTTTCTGTGTGTTTTGGTTTTTTGTTTTGTTTTGGTTTTTTGGTGTGGTGTGTGTTTTTTTTTTCTTTCCTTCTGTTCCCTCAGCCTCCTTCCTGTAAGGGGCTTCTTGTAGACGAAATGTTTTCTTCAGTCTAAGAAATTGTATGAGGCAATATCTGAGGGTCTGATTTTCTGAAGTGCCTTTCATGTGCTTGCTTGAGTACTGTCAGTATGTTCAAAGCTGCAGCCTAAAGGCAGCCAAAGTCCCCTCTTCACCTGTATTTTTTCCAACCAGGGTTTCAAAAGCTTCCTGTACTTTTTAGCTGCTAGTAGCCCTAGCAGAAGCTTGAAATCCAGAGACCTCAAGTCAGCCTCGCCAACACTAAGCACAGGAGAACCAGGCCAAGCTCCTTGGAAGTGCTCACCCAAAATGAGAGAAGAACTATGTGAAAAAAACAAACGAACAAAAAAAACCCAACCGAAAACACTTCAAAATTGAAAGCAGAGGGAAAAGATGTCAGGAGGGAGCTCCCAGATACATACCGGAGACAGAAAGATGTTTGATCCTATAGGACGTGTAAGCAGCTCAACCACACTCTACAAGGCAGCTGATGATCTCAGGTCAGTCGTACAAAACAAAACTTTGGGTTTTCAGCTTGATTTACCAGGAGTAGTGTTATGACTGGCTACATTCTGAAAATCCTTTTACGGGGTATTTAACTACAGTCATTTCTGCTGAAGAAGCCACCTCTAGATTGACAAATCCATCCAGCAGAAGGTCTTCTGGTGCTACAAAACTTCACTATGAATGAACAATAGCTGCAGCACTTTCAAAATATGGCTTAGTCAGTCTTCGCAGTCCTGAAAAGTGCTTGGGACACTCTCACGTTTTCAGTGCCGCGTGGTGCTCTGTTCAAGGAGGCCCATCCAAGGACACCCAATCCTTTGCAGAAGCATCTTTCTTGTGGGCTTGTTTTGCTACCCTTAGCTTTCCAATACCTAATGTTCTCCTGTCTCTCAGTTATTTCTCATTGCATCATCTGATCCTGAAGAGGCACTGGGTTGGTGGACTTGGTGCAATGAATTTCTGTTGTTTAGGGGAGCTTTCAGTTGCAACCGCAGTTGGAGTAGCTGATTCATTTCAGTGGCATTGCTTTGCACACTGGTGTTCTGAGCATGACTGAAGAGAGGAAAAATTCAGTCCTCAGCTGGAAAGGGAAAACAGTCAGCTGCACCTCATGAATTTTAAATTGCTTTTATTTCTAGCATCAGTAGCAACCAGAGAAAACTTGGTTATAAAATTCAATAATTCCTACTATGTCCAGGATGAGAAACAGGAAGCCTTCACTCCTCAGAAGCCAACAGTGTGATGTTGCAGGGATTTGTAAAACCTTTCAGGCTTGAAGCTCCTTCTGCTGAGAGCTTTCACCTGAAAATTTCATCAACGTGGGAAGTCAGAAGTGTAAGATGACAAAGTTAAAGAACAGTGAACCCATACCAAATAACTAAGACAGGACTGAATCTGAATGCCTACTCCAGACGAACATCATCTTTCTCCAAAAGCAGTCAGATTAATTCCCACTGAGGTGGTCACTGCATAATGTAGTAGAAGCTAATGATGTGCTGTGAAGAATTTGGAAACAAATTTTCTGATTGGTTTCTGTTTTGTTTGAGTTTTATTTTTAATATACCTCTGTTATTACTATAGTTTTCTTTGGTTTGTTTGTTTTGGGTACTGCAGAGCCCTTCCCAAATCTCTTGTCTGATGCATCTTTGCTGCAGTGTGAACAAAGATTATTGCTAGTACAATATTAGCTTTTCTAATCAGACGCTATCACCTAATAGTTATTGCTCTGCATTACTAGCCAGATGTTGGAAATAATGAGCTGATAAAGCTGCTATTAATTTAAACAGGGTGACAATTTCAGGCTTTTGCAGGACAAGATCAGAGGACCCTAAAAGGAGCAGAAAAATAGTTTAGTAGCAAAGGTAATAAAAACCTTGTAAATTTAGGAATTAATATCCAAGTGTGATACCATTCCTCAGCCTGGTAGCTGTGTAGTCACACAGGGTGGTTATAAAATGTGAGCTCCAGTCCAGAGCCCAGAGACTCTGATCAGACCTCAGGCAGACAAGAAGTATGAGATTGTCTCAGTGTCGTTCTTAATCTGAGATAATATGTTTATATATATATATATCTTCTAGTACTAAGGTAGTCCTGAGGCTTTTGGTCATCTGGAAATGTGGACAGAATGGGCTCATATCTCCTCTAGCTTTCCACAGAGAGGGAAGTGCATGGTTACTGGGTGGGATTCAGGGAGTTGTGGTTGTGCATGTGGAGCAACAGGCTGGGGAAATTTCTGTCCTCATTTGCTGGGTGAAAATCAACACTTTTCCCTCTGCTAATAGAAGAGGAAAATAGCAGCACATTTTAGTTTAAACCCCACCTTTTTCTGTAAAAAAAAAAATATGCTTCACTCAGCTTTAGAATGCATTTGTGGAATTTACAGTTCATTAATGGAATCTAGGAACAAAACTTTGATACCCTGTGAGGTACCATTTTTTGCTCTTCCATTCTATGCTGAAAATACAGAGTACGTTGATGTAACACAAGAAAATAAACCCAAATAGTCACCAGGTAACATTTCAGCACATGCCTGTCTATCCTTGGAGAGAGATTAGAAAGCAAATAGTTTTCAGATAATAGAATATTTAATAAACACATTGAAGGTGCTTAGATGCAGTAGCAATGAGGAAAAGACGACATCTCTTGGCATTCAAAAATAGAACAGAGTGCACAATAGAGCAGAGACCTTTAGAAGCAGAAAAGACATATTACCGTGGATGTACTGAGGTTTCAATCTCCATGAAAGTCAAAAGGACCTTTGCTACCTGCTCATAGACAGTAGTGCTTCCTGCACTTAATTTTAATCTTAGTTCCAACTGTGTAACGGTCCAGAGCAACTTTCAGTGAACATAGGCACAGACTCTGTCCAGTGGGCTTAGTCCCACCGCTGCTAAGGGAGAGGAAAAATGCAAAAGCTAGCACTCACTGCTAGATTTACTTGTAACTCTTTTTACTGGATTTGTTTGTTTGGTCTGTACTTTTTTGCAGTCTAATTAGGTTAAAATATATCTACCTATATGTGGGATACATATCTATATACTCTAGAGAGCATAAAGAGCATTCTCTCTTCTGTTATTTGGCTAATCCTAATTATACCATCTAGGAGAGGAGAAGCAAGAATAGGAAAAACAGAAGAATAATTTAAATTAATTGTATTTAATTTTTGAAATCTCACATTAAGAGATTTACTGTGTTTTTATAAAAGTAGACTGGTATAATAAGAAAGCAACAAAGGTCCTTTCAAGCCTGTTTGTTTGAAAATTTTAAAATGTGACTAGTATTATATTTATGTCTTTAATGAACGATTTCTATTGTCATTAAAAATATCCATTGGAGAATGAATATAAATTTAATCAAAACATTTATTAAATCTTTATGGACACATTTACTTTAGCCTTCAAGCATTCTCAAAACCTTGACTAAAAAAAAAAATCTAATTGTGATATAAAATCTGATCTGACAATCAGATTTTTTAAAAATTAAATCTTTATGGACACATTTACTTTAGCCTTCAAGCATTCTCAAAACCTTGACTAAAAAAAAAAAAATCTAATTATGATGTAAAATCTGATCTGACAATGTCTTTTTAAAACAAGCTGACAGAATAAATGGAAATGCCTCACTGATAACTGAAACTTACACTAAGAAATCTTTTCTGTGAAAAAATGCTTCTCATTCTGGATGATTGGCATAAACAATGACTTACAGGTGATGACTTCTATTCATCAGTGACTATTGAGATGTCAGTGCTGTAGGGCATTGTCTGTGAAAATAGCATAATTGACTCATGTCCTCATCAGAGGTGTTTTCACCCAAATGTAATGGACTAACATACAAGGAGAACACTTAAGTTCCTATTTTAGTATTGATGTAGATGAGTTGTCTAAATCAAAAATAGTAATCTAAGGAAATCTCAATGAGCTGTCACCTAACATTCCAAGTATCTAGATTCACTACTTTTAAAATTTATTTACTTTCAGAGTTGTTAATATCTGAGCAGCTATCTGATCCAATGACTAGTATTTTTTGAAAGATAAAACACGTCCACCAAGAATGGTGGTGAGACCAGCCCCGGAGCACCTTGCAGGCTGCTGATTGCTCTGAACCATGCAGAGGAGTAGGTGTTAGAGATCTCATCCTCAGGCAAGTACAATAGAGAAAAACTCCAGGGAACCCATCAACTCTCTTGGCTTTTGTGCAAGACTGAATCTGGTTGGTGTGTTTGGAGGATATCCACATCCTCAGACAAGAATCACTGGGGAGTGCCCAGTCCGAGGGTTTCCTTCACCTCTGTGGCACCAGCACTACTGGTACTGCTGACAGGTGCCCACAGCACAACACAAAGGACATCAGTGACAAGATGGCAGTATCCATGCTTAAGCTGAGTCTTTTTGAGAATTGCATGAGCTAAATAGCTTCTGAGAAGGGGAACACAGATGAGGCAAGCAACCTCTATTTCCTTGTAGTTCCTGAGGGAGAAACAGGGCTCCAGTCATTTACATGACCTATCCAGCATCAAGTTAACAGATCAGTAGCACAGCTAGCAGCATTTACTTCTCAGAGCTGAAAGTTTGCTAGAATCTTAAAACAGAGAAAGCAAAGCACTACGATGCTAGATCAAAACTGGCAGGAGGAGGTTGATTCTGCAGCTCCTTTAGCCCCCAGCACTGACGCTTGTTGTCTGCTGTCTCCTTTAGAAAAGGATAGCAATGTGTTATTCAGATCAATTTACCTGCTTTTCTTACTAAGAAGCAGTTTGTTTTTTTCAAGACCTGTTATTCTAGAAGATCTGTGTTTGTTTTAAAAAAAATGTACAGTCCCTTTTTACTTTCAGTAAAACACATTATGTTATTAGACTAAGTGAATTATGAAAATACTAGTTAGAAGAATATCTGCAAACCTTCACATTCTTGCTATAATTAACTGCATCTCTTTAAAATCCTTATTCACAGGAAGCCCATAGATTAGAAGAGAATTCAGAGTAGAAATAGATTTCTTCATTTGGCATCTGCATTTTACGGTCACATAATGATAACATTTATTTACAGCTATTTTTTCATTGCATGTTTTTATGCCACATTCTTATCTTTCGTTTTGGGTTTCCCTGTTGTCTAATTTACAGTTTCTGGTTTCTGTTCAACAAAACAGGTTCCTTCTATGATTTTCCTTCTTTCCTTCACCTTGTTAGTGTTATCAGTTCTTGTAATGGATTAACTTTTACTCTCAACTATAACTGAAATTTTTGTTATCTGATAAAATAAGATTGCCTTCACCTCCATTCTATGCTAATTAATTATCTTTATTTAACATTCCCATTTTGTATGATCCAGTGCAGATGGGGAGTGCTTTCAAGTGAGCAGCTTTTCCAGGGGCCAGACCGTGGCTGGGTTTACATGTTCACAGAATTCAAAGTAACAAATATAGACTTGCCCATCTTTCCCACCTTCTTTTTCTCCTTGAAATCATCCTGTATTCTTGGTATAATTATGTTTATTCCCTAATGAAATATGTGTCTGTGCAGTGATATCATAACCAAAGAGTTATCATTCTAGTAAGTACCACACTTACTGGAGACCTGTACCAGTGTATCTCTTGGGACAATGAAGTTTACTGACCTAACCACGACCAGTCAGTGCTGTGCATTAAACTTTGCAGAATATCTTCTTTGTATATGGTTTATTTTTCCCAGAAGAGGACTGGGATAAAATTTTCAAAAGCACTCAACTTAACAGCCTTTGTCTTATTTCCACAAGCAAACTTCTTAGTTCTGTTGGAATAAATATAATTGAAAATATTGAAGGCTGTCTTTGTGGTTTTTGCAAATTGTGGAAAGGTCATAAGGTACTGAATGGCTATTGAGGTTATACTAAGGGTTGCAACAAAGAAAAATCATTCATATGAAAATTAATCTTTGAAAGTGGATACTTCTTTCTTTTGTACAAATTATTCATTGTTTTCCTCTCTACAATATGGTCACAGTGTAGAAAGAAAATGTTCAGGTAATGCAAAAAAAAAAAAAGAACTAAGGAGGTGAAATAAGTTATTTTATACTTGTTCATGGATGAGGAAGGTGTACAGGAAGCAGAAAGAACTCATACAGGAAAAGTGAGGGAAAATCTCAATGCTATACTAACAAACATACAGTTGCTAGAAAAAGAATTTTGTCTTTTTCAGAATCTGAGCACTGCAATTGCAAAAGAGAAATTTGGTTAGAGACGTAATGGATTTTTAAAATTATTAATTTTAGAAGTTGAGAAGTGGCCTTGAGCATCAATATAGGTCTTATTTGTTGGGGGATTGGATAGCTGGAGGAAATCACAGAACAATTACATTATTAGGAATCACTTTCCAAAAGGGGACCATTTGAAAATATTTCTTTTGGGAAAGCTGGTACATGTTTTTCTCAAACAGTTTAATGGTAAAATCAATTGTGCCAGTGTTTTATTTTAAATGAAGAGGAAAAAAAAATGATTAGAATTAAAAGCGTAAAATTGCAGTCAAAGCCTAAATAAAAGTCTCAGGTTTTCATTCATAAGGAGTGGTAATAGTGCCTTTGTAATGCAGATTTACTTACTGTAACATTTACATTTGATGAACTGAATTATTCAGAAGATACACAAAGCAGCATTGAAAAGCAACACTATCTTTGTACTGTCAATAATTATAGTCCAGTTATATTTATGTTGCAGTGTTCCCATGTATAGATTTTAGTAGGTCAACATGGATCAGGTTTTTGTGCATGAGCTGCAGAAGAATGACTGTGTTTCTCTTAATACATAGGTAGGTTCTAATTAAAATGTGCCTTGTATACCTGTTTCTTTCCTCTTAGGAAATTAAATCGTGGCATGTTCCAGTGGAATTGCTATGATGTAACGTCCACACAGGCGCTGAAAGAACTCACTGTGGTTTTTCATTATAACAAGCACTGCAAGAGGTTATCATTTATCTCTTGTTGTAAAGCGCAGACAGGCTGTTTCATCTTAAAAAGGAGGAATGTTCAAGAGAGCAGCTGATGGTACCTGGGTTTTTTGAAACTCTCTTCACTTCACAACATTTTGGTGTGCAGGAGGTAACTTTCCTTCAGTGGCTGAAATGCCTGGTATATTACCAGCCCTGGTGCCTAGTTTTTAAATATTTTCTTACAATAAACTCGCAGAGGACATGCAGTCAGACCGCTTCTCAGTTCCAGGTTCTTTGTTTTGTTTAGCAAGCAAACATCTGCGCACGGTTTTGTTCTTTAAACAAGACAGCTTAATTTCAAATGCACGTACAATTCTTATTTAGGTCAAGAAGAGCAGGACATGTCTGAAAACAGGATTTTTCTTTGACTTTCCTTTGGCCTTCTGATCAACACACCAGGAGAACGAACAGCATCTTGTTTGGGAAATTCAGTGTTTCAAAGCATTTCAAAGGGAATAGTAAATAATGAATAAAGAGACAGGATTGAAAACAGGAGATACAAGAGAAAGTAAAAAATGATAACAGGAAGAAACTGTTACAGCATTACTGGGGAGTGAAGAACGAAGGCCACTGCTAACATCCCCCCATGAAGCATGCACGTCCTGATCATATCGTACAGAGTGAGTCCTGCTCTGTCCAGCCCTGCTTGGAGAGTGGGAGGCATTCTCCTCCTCCTCTCTCTTACAAGGCCAAGGTCTCTTGAAATTTATCCTCTCTGTTGGCTCTTTCAACATATCAGTTTGAAAGTCTTCTAAGTGAAGCATAGAATAGAGCTTCTAGAAAAATGAAGAATAACAATAGGAAGGGACCTCATCTGATCTATCACCACTCTTCAAGGTGGGACAATCCTATCCAGATCATTGATGATGATTGCTTTGTTCTTGAAGACCTCCACAGCTTTTCCAGACAATCTAGTCAGGGATTTCACTAATATTTCTAACATTAATTTTCTTGATATCTAATCTGTATGTTACTGCAATTTTCAGTCCATTGCTCTTTGTCCCACATGCCATGGATATGATTTTTATCATCTTTGCAGCATCTTTTCAGGTTGTTGGTGATTTGTCTGCGCCCTCTTTCTGATATCTTTAAGCTAAGCAACCCCAGTTCTCCCGGATAATTGACATCCCTTGTACTTTCTCCATATATATCTTGACACAATGCTTCTAAAACTTGACACAATATTCCAGGAGAATCTATACCAGTGCTGTGTGGGAAAATTATTTCATGTGATTTTCTGGTTACAATCTATCTTATATTACAATATCTGGGCTCTTGTAACAGCTTGGCATTGTTGATTTATGATTAGTTTGCCTCAGCTTTCAGAGCTTTTTAAAGATGCTTCAACATTAGCAACCTAAACACTTGAAATCAGACCTCAGCCATTAAATTTATTATGAAATAATAATGCAAGGAACTTCTGGAATAAATATATGCTTATTTCTCATTCAGTGTTGTATTCCTTAAAATTAATCTTTCAGAATATCTCATTTCCATCAGAGGTAAGAAACTCTATTATTTTGTAAATATCTACTGAAATTATCAAATATTATCATCATTTTCAGAAGGTCAGAGCTTCTAAGGGAGCACATAAAAAAATCTTATAACTGTCAATAAAATTGTGATATTTTGATAGCACCAGGATTCAGATCACCAACAAGAATAGATTGCTAAAATCACCTCAGAGTGGTTTTACAATGCACTAAATTAGAGAAAATTGATCCTAATTTTATCTTGCGATCCAAAAATTGGGTTTTCAGTTCCCAGTTTTTTTCAGCTGTGACCTTGGCTATGTGGTTGACTTTCTACAACTGCTTTCCTTAGTCTGATCTGAAAGAGTTCCTAGCCAAATAGACAGTTCCCTATTGTGAATTTACAGCATCCCATGCCATTGACCCCAATCTTATATTGCAATGTTAAAAACTGAAGGGACATGCCTGGATATTCAAAACTGTTGATAATAACCTCTGTTGATTATCAGAGGAATAACAAAAAATGGGCTGGTGATTGAGAAGGAAAATATACAATTTGTGGAGTGCTGAGAGCAATACTGATGGGAAAACTTTGAGTTTGAAATACTGTGACTGGAGGAGGTACCAAAGGAGAAGAGTAAAAAAGAATACATCTCTTTCATTAACCAGCAGAAACTTCACCAAAAAAGCTCACATAAATCACACACACAATAGTTCATATAGATCACTGCCTAGAGGACATATCTAGATTTTAGCAAACACATTTCATTCATATGAGGAGCTGTACAGTCAGAGTCTTTTACTGCAGGATTGAGTTTTTTACTCAACCAGCCCTTCCAATTGCAGGGAAATAGTGCAGACAAGGTCTACTGAGCAGCAAGAATCAGAGGTGTTATAATGTAAATAAAATAGAGGGAAAAGAAAGCTTTAAAAACAGAAGACAAAACACACCATCATAACTCTGCTGGAAGTAATTCACAAGTATAGAAGTAGATCTCTGCATATAGATGACAGAAAAGAAATAAGAGCACTGATACTGACTGACATGACAGGTAAACCTCAATCTAGTCTTCCTCACAGATGAAGAGCACCAAAAGTCAGCTGGAACCAGAGCAGTTTTAGTCTGACCCCTGAGCGTAAGCTGTAGGACTTCATCATGTACTTCTATCCCATGACTTCTGATTCTGCCACAACCTGGCTCTGGCTCTCAGATTGGTTTTGCTGTTTTTCACTGCTTGTCTGCAGAGCCTTGGACTTTGTATGTCCTTGGTTTCCTCTGCCTTTGAGGACGTCTCTGCATTTCTGCACTCTTGAGTTAAAGCTAGTAAGACCCACCTGGTCTGCCTGTCAACCAGCATGAATCAGCAGCGGTTTTATGTAGCGTCCTAAGAGCAGACAGCTTGGCACTGCTATAAGTTATTTTTCCTGTAATAAAACTAGATTTATAATATTCCATGCTATACAATGTATGCTGATTATTAACTTACAGTGTCTTTCCACTTGTAACCTATTTAAAAAAAATAATCAGTCTTGCCTGTTAAGTTACAGTCAGAATAGGCTGCCTTTTCTATGTGTGTGGAGATGAAGTGATTGCTCTTTCCTTAGTAGTTCCTGTCCAGCAGCTAGAAAGCTGAAATGGTGAGTAATTGTGAAATTTATGTTCCTTTCCTGGGGGTACTGTAGGCCTTTTTGCTGGTGAGGCACCACTTTCACTTGAAGACAGATAAATCTCTCTTTCTGTTTTTAAATAGACCATTTACAGAACATGAAAGAATTAATTTGGGAAAAACAGAATCACTGGGCAAAGGCTGAGTGTACCAGAAAGAAAAGCTATAACCTTAGAAAAAAAATGAATATAAAAAATTTTGTTCCCAATGACTAACTAACATTTTTTCCTGCTTTGGAAGAGCAGTTTGAGTCTAATCTTGAGGCTTGAAGAAAGCAGAATATGAATTTGAAATGGATGTTAATGATTTGGGGTGTGTGTGGGGGAGTCTTGGCTCCAAATACATTTATCGTCTTCTGTACTGGGTGTGGGTGCCTGCACTGTAAATACCTCTGTTAAAATTACATGTCATGTGGCAAAATTAAAATTATCAATTAGTGTATTTTTATTTTCAGATCCAAGCCAGTGTCACCGCTGTGCTGCCTGATCCTCAACAGTCTCTGTTGCATTGGATGTCTGGTGTAGAATGTATTCATTATTGCTTCTGCAATGTAATTCACACCAACTAATTTGCTAAAGATTGACCTTTTAAGACAACAGAAGATAAATAATGGGCTCAGTGAATCCCTGGAGCACCTTCACAAAGGTTTGGCAAAATAGCGGTAATGATCCACACTTTATAAGCCTTGGATTTGCATAGCATTAAGGATGATGCTGATGTCCAGTAAATGATGAGCACTACGATATCTAACAATCAAACAGCTGACAGCAGCACCTTTCCCATGAACCCATATCATATGCTTAGTAATAATAACCATTTGCACAGAGGGGGAAGTACTTCTGAAATTCTTAGAGCCCTTAAATAACGAGGAACTGCCTGGTTTAGGAGCTTGCACAGCTATGTATAGCAGCACAAAACCAGTCTATAATTCTAGTCAATGGCATGGCTCATTTCTAAAGTTGTACTTTTCTGGATGCTTTGAATGAGAATGATGCTTCTAATAGCGATCTAACATGATAGTAAATGTCCACTTAAATCATAATTTAAGGATTTAGTACCTGGGTTTAGGAAAGTAAATCTCTCTCACTGTATGAGAAAGAATAAGTTGTGAAGGCATCTGGATCAAGCCCAAAACACTACCAAAGGGGAAAAAAAAATCATACAGTAGTAAAAAGATCTTTAAACTGTGGGGATAACAGCATATATATTCTTGTAATGAGGAAGGAGAATAAAATGTTAATTCACCCAAGATTTAATTAGATTTATTAGTAGAATGAAACAGATTTGAGACCTTTGAGCCTTATTAAGGAAAACCTGAGACTCTCCAGATGGATTTGGAAGGGCGTCTTCTGAACAGATTTTGACTGCGAATGTGCCATGTGTATCAGAATAACTCACTGCACTTTCCGTGGCTCCAACACCCTGTTCTGTGCTCTGGTGAGGTGTCACAGGTATGGATGGTATGAGACACACCCAAGCAATACCTTTGTTGTATAGGAAGTAATTTGAGCATTTTCTGGAAGAGAAAAGCTCTTGGGAGAAACAATTGCTTGCATTTTACTTCCCTTGTCATTAAAATGTTCTCTAATTTTACTAATACTATGAGATAACTATGGGACAGCAAAAGTTAGTCAATATACATGCTGTCTTTGTAAATATATATATATACATATACATATACAGCAGTGTACCCCTAATCATTACACCACTGATTATAGTGATAGCATGGAAATCACAGAGCCATAAAATTCCTCCATGTTGAAAGATGTGGATTTTAAAAACAGGGTCAAGGCAGCCCTCCGTATATTCAAGCAACCCTATACCCAAGCAGCTCAAATGGCCTACAAAAGCACTGTACACTGCCTTGTGCAGAAGATTGCTTTTTCCCTTCTCATTCTGCTTTTCCATGCTTTTTCCTTTTTTTGTGATTCACCCCCACCCATTCCTCTTTCCCCCTTTCTCCTTCCCCTCACAAAGGAGGTTTCCAAGACCATTTTTTAAGGCTAAGAAAATGAACCAAGGCCAAGAGAATGTGTCAGTGGCAGAGAAAATACCTGCATGCCGTGAAACTCACGAAGGAAAAAAGGGTTGGAGGTTATAATATGATGGAGGAAAATGAATGAGACAAAAAGAGAAATAGAAGTGCAGATTTATGATGGATGGAGTTAAAAATCAATAAAGCACAGTGCATATGACAGGTAGGCACACATGGCATGCAAGACTTCTCTTAGCTTCCACCTAGAAGACTAGATATACTGCTAAGAATATTAGTAAGTAATATTAAGAACATAAGAAACTAAGATGGGTAGGACAGAATAATCTAGGGTATCAAACACTAAATTATATATCTCATCGCAAAATACTACCTGTTTCTTTCACATTTATCATAGACTTTTGTGGGAATTAAACAACAGCCAGTATGAGTAAAATTACCAGGATAGGCTATGAAATAATAATGTTTTAATTTTGCTTGTAAAACGTTGTCTTTAAGCAAACAAAAGCTCTGAGCAGAACTAGGCAGCAAAGATTTTCTTCTCCTGTGGGAACACAGAGTAAAGAAAAAATTTCACTTCAAAAGAGACTGAAAAATCAGAATCTTGAAAATATCAATAGACAGATGAATCAAAGGAAAGTGAAACCAAACTCAAAACGACAGAAAGGGTTTGACAGTATCAATACTTAGCATTTTGACAGATAACTTTTAATGGATTTTTAAATAAATTTCAGAACAAATAGATGTTGATAATGATAAAAAAACCCCCTTGTGCTTTGAAAACACTGAGAGGATCCAGTCAGGCACCTCCTGAACATATTCAGCCATTCAAACTGACCAGTGAACTCCACTGTTTAGTGAACAATTTTGACCGATTCACTCTCCATCTGGTGTTTCTTTGGGTGCAGTATTTCTAGTGATATAATCCTTTCCCAAAATGCTTTCGCCTCCAAACAGCACAGCAGCCTGAAACCACTCTTTCTGCTTTGCTTTCAGTCCTTAAGAAAATATCTTGGACTTTTCATACAAGGAAAAATCCCCTTGAAGTGTTGCACTGA
>NW_010115101.1:0-10854 GCF_000699245.1 Pterocles gutturalis | reverse complement strand
AGGGCTGGGAAGCCTCTACTCTGTGTCCTGTGGCAGATCTGATCTCTGCCTCTTGCTGTCCTATCCGCTCAGTCTGTCTAACGTACTTACACAGAAATTTGAGCACTTCTCTGTCTCTTAAACGTCTGACCCTTTTTCTTCAGCTCTTGTTAACACACCTGCATTGGGAAAAGCCCTGGGCTGGGGGACACACAGTTATACCAGTAAAAAAATAATAATGTCAGTTTTTTCCGGCATAACTCATTCTGCTCAAAGCAATAGTTCACAGCAGAAGAGCTTTTCCCACTTAAATAGTTTCTGTGCTCTAGACTTTTGGGGTGCAAACCTTTCTACGACAAGTCCTCCTTCTGTGTTTGTTGAATATCCATCAGAGCAGAGCCTGAGTCTTTACTGTGGCATTTAGGTGCTTCTTTAATGCTGCTAATAACAAGAGAGGGTAAGAAACAGGTAAAATAGCACATAGCAATTTGCTGAAGTAGATTTCTAAATTCCTTTTTGTTACCTGTACTAACATCCTCCATATTTATTACTAACCTTTTGCACTAGGCTCTGCAATTATTAGTCTGTCTAGCTTGTATTTATAATGGTGGGACAGACTCTGGTGCACCAAACGCATTAAAACTTTCAGAGACACTTCTAACCAACAGCTAAACGTGACCAGTAAAAGCTGACCAAGCACATGAAAGGTTTCTATAATTGCTATAATTATGTAGAAGCTTTAGAATAAAACATCATTCCTCCCTGCCCCCCTTTTACCTTTGAAAATTCTTTGTCAAGGAAAATGAAAAGGAATTTTTCAATAGTGGGGTCACTCTCTTCAGACTTTGATGCTTTTGATTGGAAATTAAAGCTGTAGTAATTACAAAGCGGATGCAGTACCTAATTATAACATTGGTTCTTGTGGTAATATATGATAATAATGTACCTCATTTATATCACTTCTTTTGTGGCATAGGATTACAGGAGCTGGGGAAACGCAGCCTAGTTATAACTTTAAAACTTACTGCTGGAATAAAGCTAGAGCTGATAAAACTGAAATCCTATCATACCACTGAAATGAAAGCTTTGTGAAGATGTGGGGGAGAGGAAGGACCCTTAAGCACCTTTTATAGCCACAGAGTGCTTTGAGGCTTTGAAGGTCACAAAGATGTTTGCAGAAGCAAAATATGAGGAGGTCCTGCTCTGTGGGGATGTAGCCCCTGAGGAGCACAGCCCCTTGCCATTCAACTTCAGCAGAGGGATGCGAGAGGCCATGAATTCATTGCAAGATGTGGAACGTAAGTCCATTTTTCACTTTCTGATGTTAAAATTCATGTCGCAAAAGCTGCTGGAGAATTACAGGCTTGAAAATATGCTTTTATCCCATGCTTTTGGCCTGCCCATAGTTACAGAGATGAAACTCCATCTGCAGCAGTGTGGGGCGGGAAACTGTATTGTTTTAAAGACTCCTCTCGGGAGTGCATTGCTGTAGGTTGAGTTTCCCCAGCATAACAAGAGCTGATGTCCGTTGGCTGTTCCAGCCAGAAACATGTCTCTATGCAGAGTTCTTTTTGTTGAATGGGAAAACATCCAGCACACAGCCTGAGCCATGCAACATCCTTCTATTCTGCTTACACAGCAAGAATCTAGGGCAAGACTGGCAGAATTTCAGTATTTCAGTCTTTGATGGTTAAAAACACAGAAAAGAGCTTCCAAGGATTTACAAATGCCTAAAGGAATGGGTTATCCAGCACCTAGTGAAATCAACGAGAATTGGTTGCTTAAATTCTGTCTACACCTTTATAAGAACTCTGTAAATGCCATCTATATGCTTAGATAGCAAAAGAGTATTGAAAATCCATTCCTAGTGTGTTCATACTACAGCTGTGGATCAATTAAACATAGTTAAATTATGTAGAAATGGCCAAATTTTCCTCTCACAAGGGTCAGAATCAATCTAAGTTTCAGAGTTGCTCTCAGCTCACATGGACAGGAGGCAAAACAGAATTTCACCCATGTCATACATGAATAAAACAAATAAAGCAAATAATATACAAGGACAAGACATCTAATGAGAAATAAATATTAAGAAATATCTAATAAAAATGTATCCACAATGCTACAGACAGGAGGCTTCTGAAAAATGTTTAAACATATGGGAATGAACTTTTTTGCTATTTAACATGTCGTCACCAGAATGAACATCCTTCTGGGACAACAGGAATTTCTCATGATGCTTCGGAGCCAATAGTTTCTGTGTTATAATGTTATGTAAAGAGTGAGTTTAGCAGTTATGTTTTAAACATAGAGCATAAAAATGTAAAAGGTATGCATCTGGTACTGCTGTCAGTGTCACAAAACCACACAAAACTAGGAAGCATTTTGAATCTGTAGACCCACAAAAGTAGCAGCTCTGGTTTTGTGTGTAGTCTTTGCATATGTCTCCACTCCCCTCTTCTAAGAAGCGATCTGTTGCTAAGCTGATTAGCCTGCCTGTTCAAGCCAGGTGGAGAAATCCCAGCGGTTTCACTCCCTTAGAAATCTCCTTTAGCCATAGAGAGGTGCAGCAGCAACACGGCAAAGAGATGGTTGTGAGTGGAATGTAATCAAGTGACACAACTAATGATGCAGAACATGTCTGAGGCCACAAGGCCACCTTTTAAAAAATGATTAGCTGCTCTGTTCTATTCTATTTGTCTCTTACATTGCAGCTGTCAACTTTGTATCGGAGCTTTAGTGATTTCCGTGACAGATAGTCTGCGCAACACCAAAAGACTTGCTTTTCATTCTGTCTCTAATGCATTCTTGCACATTTTATTCTGTCTCCAAGGTAGTATATTTGTCAGCTTTGTCTTGCAATCATTCAGTAGGTAATTATTACCCTAGAACAATGAACAACTCATCCAGAAACACATGCAAGTTTGCTGATGGCAACAGAGAGTTTTGTTAGCCTTTACTGTTCTTACTGAAGGTGTCTACTGAGCCTCAGACCAGTGGTGCTTTTTTTGATGCCTTATGGCATGTGAGTGAACAGAAATATTCCTCCTCTGAACATTTTTTAAAAAGTCTGTAATAGACTAGGTATTGATTACCACTTTTTCCAGCTTTCAGAAGGAACTATTTATTGCTCCATGACTTGAGTGATCTCAGCTGACCTGTCGAGTCGAAAGCTTTCATGTAGTCGATATGGTATATCTAATGTCTCTGGTTTGGGTCCTCTGTCAATTCTGTAATTGTCTCTCAGCTGAAAGATTCCATCCTACATTGCTTAACCCAGTGTGTTCTGGTACCGTTTCACTAGCCAGGATTGTTCTCTTCTCCTGAACCACAGCGGTACTTTGCTTGCAAGACAAATGAGTGGGATGTTTAGGGTTAATGATAAGTGAGCAATTTCTGCTAGCTTTTTTCTCCATTGCTTGCTTTCACAAGCAGACCAACAAGCCTTGTTAAAAATATTATCATACTCAATCATCATTTTTTCTGGTCGTTGTGTCTCATTGGCCTGTCCATGGGGTAATGTTCCTTCTTTAAAGCCGTTTCTTTTAGAGGAATTTAGTTTAAGCACTGTGATAGCTGCCTAGCTGTAATTCAGAATTCTTTCCACATTTTGAAGGCAGACATGTTAGCTTCCTTATTACATAGTTCTTCAGCTCTGCACTCTCTTGGTATGTTCAGGCAGAACCTGCATTGGTGAGACTGACATCCTCCTGGACTGCCATTGGCAATGATAAATTTATGTGTCAGCCTTCCCCCTTGTCTGGCCCATTAAAAAAAAATCATTCAATTTACATTTATCAAAGAAAAGGTTGAGAGGTAAACTGATTGCAGTCTGTAAGTACTTTGACAAAGGAAGCTGATGAAAATACAGGAATCTTGGATTGATCAGAGATGGGCACTGAGTGGACGAAGAAGATTCAGGCTAGAAAATGAAGTGCACATTTTCCACAGTGACGATGATGAGCAACTGTGGGAACACACTGCCAGTGGAATCAGTGTACTCTCCACACATGGCATATTAAAATAAAAAAAAAATTAAGAACATAGTGTATGTCAGACATATGGATACAGAGCACAGATTACTGCAATACCATGACCTGAGTTACCTGGGAGACTTAATTGTGTACATTAATCTTTTTTAAAGGCTGAAGAGCCTTCCATCAGTTTTCGTCATTATAACCTCTTGGCAAGTTTCGTACACAACTTTTGAGAAAAGAAATGTCAACCAAACCATGCCCCAAACAGAATTGTGGTGCAGACTGAACTGCCTCCTGTGAATGCATTTTTCTGTTCCAGAAATCAGCATTGCCAGTGTTCATTTCTGCATCAATGGAAGATTTAGATCTGCTCTTTTGTGGCTTTTGGTGAATAAGAAAATTACATTTTATGCATGTATTCACTTAAATTTTCATTACTTAATATTAAGAATTTATTTTGTTGAATATCGCAACACTTCATGTTTAACACTTTCCGGTTTGTAATTTTGTTTAAATATCCTGGCTGCTGGCAACAATATTTGAAAATTACACAGGGCTTTCAAACAACATACTACATTTACAATGACTATACTTAACCAATCATCTAAATATACTGGAGATATTTAGCTTTTCATTAACGGCTTGTAGCTAGGACTGATGTTACTTTCACACGGTACTTCAAATGCTTTGAGGCATGTACACTGTAAATCTTGTCTGGTCCAGAGATATCACTATATCTAGATTAGCAATTTGTTTTGGAGAAATAATATGGTTTTCAAGTGAATTCCCTGAATGTCACTGCTCTGCACTGACTTTATATGTGGAATGGTTTTGGTGCATGTAAAGTCGATTCCGTTCAAAGGAAATAGTTCCATATCTTTTCTTCAGATATCACCTAATATGCTCCAACCCCAGGGGAGACAGAAAGTCCAAAACAAGGATGTTTTGGAGCTATTTGAATGGCACATGAACAGAGGGAACATTTTCTCCATGACACCACACAAAAAATGATTTGACAGTCCTCCCCAAAGTGCACAATCTGGGTGCAGGGGCTTGAACACCAACTGTTTTGCTCTGTGGACAAGTTGCTCTTGCGTTAAATTACTTGTTCATTTAGACATACTCTCTGATTACTGCATTGCAGACTTGCTTCTGATTCCGGTGCTGTCAGTGAGAGCATTAACCTTAGTGTTTAAAAGTTGCGTTCTTCACCCTCTTGCAGAAAACACAAATTTCCTTATTTTAAACAAGAAAGAGCACTTGTGATTGAGGATGTCTTGGTTTGGGTAACCCAAACTTAGGTAGAGTCATTTGTGAAAATTAATTATTTAAATTCAAGTGGGAGCTGAGCTGTAGCTAGAAAGAAACGTACAAGGCAAGTTCTATACTTTTAAGAAAAAATTGTTAAACAAATTTTAATTTAAAATCAGTTGAAGTTTTACAAAAAGAATGATACACTTACAAGAATCTGAAATCCTCTTTTTTTCATCATTCAAATTACAGACTGCATTTTCATTGTCCTAATACACATCAGCTGTCAAGATAGCAGCTTTCAATTTGATTGTTAATTATTCTTTTTTATATGTAAGATATTTGAGCCATTTTAGAGCTTTATTCTTCTTTGCAACGAGATGTGGTGATTAGAATGTCTTTTATATGCTTTTAGAATATTCTTTCAACAGTGCTTGACTTTACATATCCATTCTTGTCTCCAGGCATTCAGTGAGTTCTCTCACTCTGCATTGAACATCTCAAGGTATGTCCCTGTTGTTTTTCTATTCAAGTGTCTCAAACTATTCACTGATGTAGTTGATGTCTCCTTATCATGTCTCAGTAGACAGAGTATGTGTTGATTTTCTGCTAACTGTTCCTTCCTAGCTCTTTTCATTTGGGTTTCTTTTCTTTCTATTTCTGCCATTTCTTGTATGCTCTGTTGACTCTACTGAAATTCAAGTTTTCATTTAGGCAACTCTTTTTTATTTTTTTAAATTTTGATTATAGTTTTTCTTTAACAACATTTTTACTTTTTCCTTTACAGTAATCTATTGTTTAATTTTATGTCATCTTCTGTTTTCAAGACTGACGGTTTCTTACGGCAACCATAAAAATTATGTGATACACCTGAGCTCATGACAACAAGCTCATATTTAGAGTGAGGTGTGTTGGTTTTCTACCTCCTCAGTAATATATGCAATTAATTTGATACCTACAGTGAGATCAATTTTACTGCAGGTCTAAGTAAACTATTTTCAATGCTGCTGACATGACTTCCATCAGTTTAACATCTAATTATACTATTCTTCATTGCTCTCTCTTCAGATAAGAGATGGGTCTTGTTCTAGATAGACTCTGGTCTTTAAGATTTTTTGTGATCTCAGCCCCTAAACTCCGTATCCAAGCACTCGTGAATGTAGGGGCCAAACCCAGCTATCACTTTCCCATTTTGCCTTTTTTTTTCCTCTATGCTCCTTTGATCAGAATTATAGTCACCTCAGAACGCTTGAAATTCAAACAGGATTTAGATTTCAAAATTTTCCTCATTTTATGACAAAACCTTACTCTACCATATCTACAAACTCATTAACATTAGGAATAATTCTGTCTTTTTTTTTTTTTTTTTTTTTGTGTGTAATTTTTAAACAAGGGGTACATCTTAGACAAAATATTTGTTCTAACAATAGAAAATCTGAAAAACTCTAAAGGTACCAAAACCAACTTCGATTTCGGGATTCTATAGCATAACTCTGTAAGGATTTGAACTTGCGAATCATCACTAAAGCAAAATATTCACTCTTTACTGTTCAAGTTCTTTGAACAATTTACAGGTTTCAAATCATGCACTTTATTAAGTATTGTCTTTGACACAAACATATTTGGTTTTTTTGCTCTCCGTGCCTTTCAAACACAACAGAAAAAAATGTAAAAATATTTTTAAAACCACCTAACAGCATATGCCTTTCTTCTCCTTTATCACAGGTATTTGAATAATCCCTGGGCAAGAGTCACAAGCTGGAAAGGCTTTTGTTTTCTCAGTTTTACTCTACATCATTTAAACTGAAGGTGGTGTGAAACATCATGAGTCACCGTGGCCTTTGACCCTGAGGTCTGCTGCAGATATGGATCTCTGGGTGGTGTTTAACATCTTGGCTATAATTTAAGTAGTGGTAAATTGTCAAAGCAGAGCTAACAAGGAGAGTATATGTTTCACTGTGGAAGTGAAATGGGCAACACAATTCTTGTCTTTAAAGATTTCAGATCTTAAATTTCCTATCCCAAACTTCCAAGTCAAGATAGTTCAAATCTTGTGCCTCCTGAGCATGTTGCAGATTACCATTACTCAGCTACAGAGGATATATTTAGTCTTTGTAACTAACTGTAAAACTATCTGTAGGTACAGGTATGCTGAGCAAATCTTTCAAATATTATGTAGAAATAGCTGGCATTGTGTTAGATTACTAAAGATGTTAAGGTGTCTTGGCTAGGCAACTTTTTACAATACAAAATGGTTTCAAAAAAATGGAGAGTGGCTAAGATTTTAAAGATTTGGAGTACTTCTGTAGTCTATCCTGAGGATTTTTTTTAAAGTCCTTGATTTTCTGAAATTTTGTTGAGACATCATCTAGAAAACATTCTCCCTGAAAATGTGTCGAAGATTGGCGTTCAAAACTTCAGAGCACTTTAAGGTTAGCTTTGAAAATTTATTATGACATTTTTTTCAAATTAGTACTTGCTTGGCTATGCTCTGGAAAAGACAGCTTTCTCAGGTCTTTTTAGTCTTCAGTCCTTTGTAGGAATGCAAACAAGGATTCACTAAAATGTTTCTGTCACTTTCTGATCAAACATAAAGAAGTGATCAGTGCTCAAAGGGAGACATCCATGGTATTAATGTTTCATTCTCTTTCAGTCAGATAAGCAGTGAAATCTGCCTTTCCATAAAAGACAGTTTAGAAAATGGCAATCATCATTGCATCACACAAACAATTGAGAAGGATTAGAGAAAAACACTAATAATTGGATCAATATAATCCAATTTCTCTCTCCTTAATTAGAAATTGAACTAGATACAAATTCTTTACATTGTCTTCTATGTAATCCTATCTTTTATATCCAGTCTTATACAATTTTAATCAAGACTTGATATTTCTATTGAGTCTTTCAGTATGGTTACTAAATGTTGAACATACTCTTTTATGTAAAATGGAAAAAAATAGATATCATAAAATTTTTTTCCCCACTATAAAAATAGTAATTTTTATGTTTTGAAATGTATCTAAAATATTTGTTGAAAATAAATATTAGATTTTGTAAATTATTTTATGTTATAAATTAATTCTATCCTTCAATCTATCTTTCAATTAAAACGTTTTTGGTTAATATGTACTAGTGAACATATGTGGCTCTGCGATTCTGCTGTAAATATTTACCAGCAGCAAAATATTACAATGCAAACTCCGCGGAAGCTACAACGACAAAATAAAGCCCTGTTCAGAAAGTTGATGATGAATGTAATGGAGGAATCTAAAGAGATCTTACAGTTTATTTTTTGGGATTTCATAGCTTTCTAATATTGATTTTTAAACTTCCTTAAAATGCCTGTGTGCTTCCTATCTCTGTGTAATTTTTCTTGGTGGATCATGTCTATTTAAACTTCAAAATATGAAGTTTACAACTTGGAGCTGCAAGTCTAGTAAGAGGTACTGCAGTTTTGGCTTGCATTGTACAAATGTGTCCTCTTTCAGAGGAACATAAACCAGCAAATTATAAGTACAGTAATTTAGCTTACACCATTACTGGATTTGTCATTTCAATTAGGCCATTTCATGTTTTATCTTGAATACGGGGAGATGTGAGTATTCCATTGTGATCTGTTAGGATTTAGTGCCAGTTGAGCTGCTAAGAAGCTTTTCTTTCTATCTGTGAAAAAAGTCTTGCTCTTTCTTTTCTCTCTCTTCTTTCCTTCTCCTCGTCTGTCTTTTGCACCTTGCACTTGACTGCTCCATTGTTTCAGGGGAATGCAGGTGTTGTTTTTACCTTCTTCTTCTGCTTCCTGCACTTTCCTTTCAAGCCACTGGTCTGTTGGGAAGAAGTTTTCTAAAGATCAAAGGTTGTCCTGATGCTTCTGCATGAAGGTAAGCCAGGCCTCTCTTTTTCCAGCAATCCTCTAAAACAGCACCTCTTCCTGACTGTGTTTTTAACAGTTCTCAATCCCTTTTTGCACACTGCAAAAAATGATTTATTTCCATTAACAGCAGCTTCATCAGACATCATCTTTCTTCCTCTGATCTTCTCACATGTCTCTGCAATATTGTATTTAAATAACGCTCTTTTTGAATCCTTTCCTTATCTTCACGTCATCTTTCTTCCTCTGATCTTCTCACATGGCTCTGCAATATTGTATTTAAATAACTCTCTTTTTGAATCCTTTCCTTATCTTCACATAGCTTTCTTCCTTCCACCTGTCCTTTCATTAAAGTATTCCTTGATCACGAAGCAGTTTGCTTCATTTTTAGTTATTTGAGATGCCTACTATTTGGTGCTAAAGCAAAGAATAGCTAGGCATCTTGTTAATGAGAGGACATGACCACGAGGCATGCCAGCACAACATGCTCAAGTCATTGTGTTTGTGAGTTTCCGAAATGTTTTGAAACCTAGCAGAACTCTATTAACTTCACTTTTACATTAAAAGTTTTTATATTCATAGAACAAATGCTCCAAATAAAGCCATTTATAATTTTGTTTTTCTTAAAATAACAATTTTTTTATATGAACAACCATAGGGCTTTCATTGCCCTCAAATCAACAGGGATTGCTTTAGAGGCTTATCTAGTGAAAGAAGAATACAATAAAAACACTGTTGGGATGAAAACAGAAGGAAAGACATCTAACTGTATTGAATTGCTACAATAAATCTTACAACCAAAATAAATAAATCACAAAATCTAGAATGCGGGATTTTTAGGTAGAAGTTAATTAATGCACTGCATTAAAGAACAATTTTCAAGACTATTTCCTCAGCAAGGGGCTATTGTAATAAATAAAGCCAACATCCATTCTCTTAATATCTAATATCAAGGGTTATTACCGAATTTCAGATGATGAAACTCTAATGGTTGGTTATTCTTTATTGCCAACTTTCTTCTGTATAAATAACTTGCTGCCAAGAAGCTAGAATTTCTCAGTGCCAAGTGATTTGAATTAATGGGCAGATAATCATCTGTTGATTCTTCCTAATCTAAACAGGGTGTTTTGAATAAAAGATAGAATATGGCAAGTAGGTGGTAAAGCACATGAAGCTTTTACAAAATGGCAAAAATTAAAAATCTAAATCGGTGACTGAAGGATAAGTTTTCAAGAGGCCATTTAAAGTCAGAGTTTTGAAAGATTAACTCTCACTTTGGTGCCAAATATCCTCTATAAACACTCAAATTACTTTAGTTTCATTTTGTATCTGCAGTGAATTTTAAAAATTATTTTAATGACTTGTTGCTCTTTTATTATTGTATAGCTAACAATAAACAAATATTCACTTCTTGTCATCTTAGTCGTTGGCCAATTTAACAGTTCCTTTGGCAATACTGCCTTCAGTTAACAGACTATTCTGTCAAGACATATTCATCACAAGGCATTTATATTATAAGAAATATTTCAACATCCAGCTTCTCCAGAAATGGACACATTAAAAAAATTGTCCAACACTTCTGCTTAACACTGAAATATTGATGTTACCCCGGTTATGACAGAGTTCAGGAGAAAGTTCTCTGGAACTTTTAGATGGGTGATCTATCTACAGATAAGCATATCTTAGACAGACACCAAATTCACAAAGTGTTAAAGAGAAATTTTGTTCACATTTTATTTATTCAGATATAGGGATTCACAGAATCATAGAATGGCCTGGGTT
>NW_010115100.1:57585-63157 GCF_000699245.1 Pterocles gutturalis | reverse complement strand
CTCCAACAGGTCAGTACCCAACTTATACCCTCTTCCAGTTTAAATCCATTACTCATCCTGTCGCTGCATGCCCTTTGTGAACAGTTCCTCCCCATCTCTCCTGTAGGCCCCCTTCAGGTACTGGAAGGCTGCTATAAGGTCTCGCTGGAGCCTTCTCTTCTCCAGGCTGAACAACCCCAAATCTCTCAGCCTGTCCTCATAGGGGAGGTGCTCCAGCCCTCTGATCATCTTTGTGGCCCTCCTCTGGACCCGCTCTAACAGCTCAATGTCCTTCTTGTTCTGGGGGGCCCAGAACTGGACACAATAATCCAGGTGGGGTCTCATGAGAGCAGAGTAGAGGGGGAGAATCACCTCCCTCAAGTTGCTGGCCACACTTCTCTTGATGCAGCCCAGGACACAGCTGGCCTTCTGGATTGCAAGCACACACTGCCGGCTCATGTTCAGTTTTTCATCTACCAACACCCCCAAGTCCTTCTCCTCAGGGCTGGTCTCAAGCCCTTCTCCACCCAGCCTGTATTTGTGCTTGGGATTGCCCCGACCTATGTGCAGGACCTTACATTTGGCCTTCTTGAACTTCATGAGGTTGTCATGGGCCTACCTCTCAAGCCTGTCAAAGTCCCTCTGGATGGCATTCAGAACCTCTGAATCTTAGAGGAGTTAAATTAGATCAGGAATCGCTGCAGAACCTCTAATTCACTAAATCACTGCTTCCAGAATAGCATTTGTGTTACCTGCAGATGATTAAAATGTATAAGACAAAAACTTAGAATGGGGATACATTTTGTTTGATATTTTTGCACCAGCAACTACAAAACTAGCTTCTGGAGCTCAGCAATCTCTAAGGATGGATGATTATTGCTCTTTAACCCGCTTCATCTTTTCTCAGAAAAATATATTGCATATTCTTGCCTCAAATATAGAGAACAATACAGGGAATACTTGCACAGTCCACAGGCTAGAGACCACAGGTTCCTAGATAAGCAACTGTTTTAATGAAACATTAGAATATTTCTATGAGTAATTGTGAAGATTGTCATTTAATGTGAAGCATGTTATGATTAGCGTTTTAGTGTGTTCCCAGGTTTTAGAGGATTCTTTTTTTTCTCCTAGCAACTCCCAGAACTCCCATTCACTTCAGTGGTAGCTGCAGGTGCTGAAAATCCATTTGAATTGTCCATACTGATTTGAAATTTTGCAGTGTTCTTTCTCTCACACACATACTCACACATGTTCCTCTTTACCCTTCTCTCTTTTTCTCTCCATCTGCCCAAGATTAAGACCAATCTCACCAGACATGGATACTCATATAGTGGAGGTATGAAAGTTACAAAGAAGCAGTTAAATGAACTGAGGAGAAAAAAAAAAAAAAAAAAAAGAAAAAAAGAGTGAAGTTCTCATGCTTTGTTCTGTTTTATATTGTTTTGTTTTCCCCCAGAACTTTTTAAAATAAAATGCAACCTTATAATGACAAGGTAGATCTCCTAGAAAATTATTTAAGACTGACAGTACATGCAGATGAGTGAATTCCTTTAGAAGCATCTCTAATGCGTTTTTACAAAGGTCATTGTGTTTTACAATGTGACAAAAAAGAAAAAAAGGAAACTAAATCACATTTTTACTAGACTTGAAATAAAAATAGGCAATTGGAAATGCATTGTAAAAAGGATTATTCAAACTGAGCTTGCCTTAAGATAGAAGCAGCTTTTAAGCAGGCTGTTACATAAAGGTCCAGTATTTCTGAGATTTTATGAGAGTAATCTAATGCATTGGTCAGACAAGGTTAAGAATAATGCCCTTGCAGTCTCCCTAGATGCAATGATAGTATTTGATGTGAATAAAAAGTCTGCACTTTCTGGGTGTTGGTGAAACTGAACTGCATAGACATCTATTTGGAGATGTGAGTATGAACTTCAATATTCCTCAGGAAAAAAAAATAACATAATAATAAAATACCCACAGTCTTTTTGAATCTTTTTTCCAGAGTTTTGTGCTTATGTTTTGCTGTCCATCTTTTCCTCCATTCTCCACATTACCTCTCAGAACTCTTCCTGAGGCTTTTAGAAATGTCGTAAACTTACTGTATCATTACTGATGCACACAAGCAGGAACATAAATGAATACTGTATGTGGATGATATTCTTCTTTTTATAACCCATCCTGATATTTCAATCCTGGCTATTACACTGTTCATAAATCAGTTTGGGATCCTCTTCGGCTTTAAAAGTAATTATAATAAATCCAAAGATATGTTTATGTATAGGAGGCCAATTGAACCCTTTGCTTTTCAGTTTCCATTTAAATTGGTCTCCAGAGGTCTTACCCCAGGTTATTTATTCCTTTTTCTTTAGATCTGCTCTACAGATTTAATCTTGCGTCTCTGCTTTGTAAAATTCAATAGACTCTGTACAGGTGGTTTTCGTTCTTCCCTTTTTTTTATAAGGGGAAAGAGCTGTCATTAATTAAAAACAGAATGCATTTTGAATTTTTTTCTCTGATAATAAATAAACTTACTAAGAAATAGTGAAAAACTGTTTCTAGGTGCCTTGAAAGCAATTGCTCAGTTCATTTACTTATTCTAATACAGCACAAACACTGTGTTAGTCTGCTCTGCAAGTTTGCTATTTGCCTGACTGATGAGTATAATTCAGCTTCTAAGTCCTTTCTCTCTGCATCTGTCTCACTGATTAAATTCTCATACAGGAGTCATATCAAGGTAAGTTTGCATGTCAGTAGGTGTGGATCAGAGCAACAGAACTGCATGGCTGGAAAGCTTTATCTGATCATAGAGACATCTGATTTCACAAAGCTATTCTTCCAGAAATGCAGCAAATGCCAGAGTATCTTGAAAGAGGTCAGCTGAGAGAGAAGATGCAAATCTTAGCAATGACCTGTTAAGAGCAGTGTAAGAAATAAGGAAATTTGTTTCATGAAATATATACCTGAGAAACACCCTTCTACAGCATTTAATTTCACCTTCTTCATCTCCCTTCATTCTCTAAATGAAAAATCTGTGCCACATACGCAATTCAAATCTCTGAGCAAACATTTCCTGTTAATAACTCATAATACCTCATCAAACAAATATAAAATAATTCAAATCCTTTACATTGTCTTTGCAGGTGAAACATAAAACTTCTCTTTTATAAGAGGGTGGAACACTTCTGCTTCAGGGCTCTGATTAGCTCACTGTCACACCATGATGTGCCTTACCATTTTGAAATTACCTCACATATTGTTTATATGATTGATATCTGTTTGATACTAATGGGTACCAAACAAACTAGCCCAAATTCTTTTTCACTAATTCAGATGAATAGTCCCAGATGAACCTGACTTGTTTACAGGACAGTCTTTCCTGACAATGTGTTACAGAAACACATCATAAATACCAATCCCAAATATATAATAATGAAATTCTGCAAAATGAAAATAATCTCAGTGTTCTAGATGCTTTCAAAAGTCCTTTGTCGTTCTCTTTTTTTGTAATTTTGAGATATTAGTTACCTTTCTATATAATTCTGAACAATAGTGTTTTGGAATGTCAGTTTAATATAGAGATTTGTTAGCTCATCCCATGTTCAAGAATTTCCATAGCCTTATCCTGATTTGCTTGTGAAAAATACAGATTGAGGAAATGATCACTGTGTTTGGATATGAACTAAGATCAATCCCTTCTGAACCAAGTTAAAATCCATCTTCAGTCTAGCACAAGCCTTTACTTGGAGTTGCACCTGTCGTCATAAAATCAAGCTGGTCTTGGTGATATATGCTTTGTTTTGTTGTTATTTTAAACAAATAAAAACTTTATTTCTTACCCATTCCCTTCCAGTTGACTGACATTCTCTTCTATATCCCCTCCAACGGAAAATAGCTCCTCACAATCTTGAAACTGAATTGAGACCTTGAAACTTCTTTTAGTAATGTTTCCTTCTTTAGAAACACACTCTTACACAAATGAAGCTATTGAAATCTTTCTGGGAATAAGCATCATCTCTGTAAACATAGCCTGTAGGATCCTGAGTCTATTAGGTTATGAGATGCCATTTGGTTTTTAAGCAAATATTTAGTGCTGGTTTTGACCTTAGGACTACTTATGAGGTGTACATTTCTGTCACCCATGAAAACATAGATTTTGGAGACATTCAGTGTGCTACCTGCAAGATTTTTAAAAACGAGAAGGCTAATACTGGGGATTCTCCTTCTGAGGATGTCTTTCTTTTAATTTTTCTTCTGATGATCCATGGATATGCAAATCGTGAGGCTATGCTGGAAGGCTTATTTGTTTTGCAAACCTTTCTTGGGAAGGACATGAGGGTGACAGGAAGCATTTTTCTACTGAATATATAATTACAGGTTAAAAAGTTTTGTTGAACTATCTATATTCTTGCAGAACAGTTTGGACGGTAAACAGGATTTGCTGTGGATAATATTCACCTTTGGATGCAATTTGAAAGCTCTCTGAGTGTCTGAACATACAGGGTTTGGAAATATTGACAGGTGTTTCTCAATGTCCTTGGTTCTCTTTCAAAGAGTTTTCACATAATATGTGTGTGTGCCAACAAATATACAAATTAATATGTTTGGGTTTGGGGTTTCATACCATGATTGTGGTACTTAGTAAAAGGAAAGAATTTGATCCAAGTCATACTAGAATCAATCAGAAACTTATCATTGATTTTTACATTTAAATATATTCAGTTCTCAAGTATCCAACTCTGGTTCCAGACACAGTGTTGTGATTGCTGAGTGCTGTCTGTCTCTAATTTTTGTATAATTGTATTATTTTTCATCTTACATGAATCCAGACAATAGTGTTTTTGAATAAGCATGTTTTAATATGAATAACAGAGATAAATAGTATGCCACTACAAAGTGACAAATTGGGAGCTACTTAGGGTAACGCTCATGAACCTCATTTTCATATTTTTGTGCTTATCCTTGGAAATTTTCTTGGTATGCATCTTTCTGTTTATTACACTATTGGCAACTGCGAAAGACATTCAGGTCAAGTAGACTCAAACCATTCTGACAAATAAAGCTACATCCTACAGTTGTATGATAGCAGAGTTATGCACATGAATTCTATGAAAATGAGAATCACTTTTTAAAGTTATTTTTTAAATTTTTTTAGACTTTTTGAAAGCACATTTCAGAACTTTGTACTGAAGAGGTTAATTGCATGTTATAATCTCATATTCGATGAAGGTTATATCACTTTACTAAATTGTCCTAAAATATGGGCTAGCATTTTAAATGTACCAACTTGCACCAGTACCATGTTTTAAGCTACAAGGTCGAGAAAACTGAAGGAGTGTTTTGCATGTCTTTGTGTGTAGTTCTGTTCTTTATTTGATAGTATGTAGGCCATTATGTAAAATAAAGAGAGGACATGATTGAGACATACATATAATGAATGATAATGGACAAAGTTGGGTAATGCTATTTATCTTCTTCTAGAACTGAAGAGCAGGGAAGAAGCAACTAATATAAAAAGTACAATTAAAAAAATGAGGAAGGAATATTTTTATATAATTCTTAACCCTTGAAACTCAGTCCAAGAGATATCTGACTC
>NW_010115100.1:39074-57574 GCF_000699245.1 Pterocles gutturalis | reverse complement strand
ATTCAGAGCAGGGACAAGTATCTATGACATACTTTTACTAATTAAAAATATCAGGAGTAAATAAACAAATGAGAAATTGTGAAAATCAATAAGGAAAAGAATGATGAAATTAAGGCAGAAATTCAAGAGTAGATGTGGACTTAGTGGAATATTATCTATTTCTTTTGCAAAGCTGTAGAGATATACTTACAAACCAGATAATAACTTAAATGGGGAAAATTAGGAAACAAATTTATTAAGAGGCATGCTCTACCTTAAAAGTATTGCCTCAGAAATACTCATTACTGAAAATAAACCTCAGGGAATGTTTTTCCACTTATTATAGGCCTGAACCCTTGTCTTGCAGTACGGTGAGGTTTGCTTTTTGGGCTGCGTGCTTTAATTGTTTTGGCTCAGCACCATGCTGAATTGCAACCATGGCCTTTAACTGCTAAGAGGACATAAGTCTAGTAAACAGAACAACATATCCATGGCAACATATAGTTTTAGTTCTAACTTTTCAAAACACAAAAAGGTAATTATTTTTTTTCTTTATATTTTTACATTCCTATGGCTCATAATAGCAGTGATGACCTCCTGGCTGGGCATTTCCAAGCTATTAATGATAGACTGAGTTATGCGACCTCGACTTCACCTGCAGCCATTAACTTTTCTATCTGGTCATTAACTGCTGAGAAATGCCCTCCCTTTTGGTCATTATTTCTTATATATGCATTTCTTAAATAGGCATTTTCTGTAACAATTACATGTCAGAGTAATTTCATATTTTTTTTATTAATAAGTACTATCTTATCTTTGTGTTCAAGCCACAGAGATCCTTTGACATCTAGCAGCTTGCACATCATTTAAGTTTCTAAGGAAGATGTCATCATTTATGCACAAGCAAATGGAGACAGAGGGCTTAAAACATCACCTTTACACAGGAGGAAAAAGCCTTGCATCGTTTGAGTTAAATCTATGGAGCATATTCAGAAATGCTGAGGAATTCATTTTCAGATTGGGCATTTAGATGTACAATGTATGTTACAATACCAGCTAGAAAACCCTTAGCGTTAATAGTAAAGGTGACCTCTAAGTTATCCCTCCTGACTACGGGATCTTTAGACAAAATGGTTAGTAATTTCACTGGGATTAATTTGCCAGCATTTTGCAGACCCTTATCTTATTTTCTGGAACTCATAGAGGGATCAGAATCCACATGATGTATTTCTCTTATCTGTCAGTGCAGCAGCATAAGATAAAAGAAGATTCTTATTGAATGGATATATTTTTCATTGTCCTTCATACCATAGATTAAATGGGTCATGTATGATTTTTCTTTTCCTCATAGAGCGAGCCATACTTCTGCATAAATAACTTCTGTGTAATTTGAGTACTCTTATGAAGAACTCACTAACCAATGTTTTTAGATGCTGTAATTAGTGGTCTTACCTGGATCAAAAAACAAATTTTGCTGGATGGGAAAAAGGTTGTAGAGTTATTTTCAAGGGTGGGACTTAGTTCTCTGCATGAATGACAAAGAATATTATCATATATGCTTGGAAATATCAGCAACAGAGGATTTGTTTAATTTGTTTGTTCCTGTAACTCAGACATACTGTTATACTTCTGTAAACGTTTGTTCAATGAAGTGATTAGTCCTTTGCATAGGAAATTTCTCTGACAATATCCTTGACCAACAGAACTATCTGTCCTATGAAAAGAAAAAAACATTTCCAGGAGATAAAATTTATTGGGTTTTTTCATTGTTATTTTGTTTAGGTGTGTAGTTTATTAGAACGCATCATCCTAATTTTGTACAATAGAGGGAAAAAAAGCAGAGAGAGGTGAACGAGGCCAGAAGAACGTAAACTAAAGAAGTGAACTCTGCAAATCTTGATAAATGCAACTCCACCAGTAAGTGACAATATAGGTGAAACATTTCTCTTTTAAACTTTTTTCCATTAGTTTTTTGACAGGAGTACACTAGTTCAGCTTTAATGAGATTCTAGTGTAAAAACTTCAGGGCTAAATAAAAGAAACAAATCAAAAGGACCGAATGATTGCCATTTAATGTGAAAGAATGAAAGTGCAAACAATCACTGTATGACATCTAGCTGTGCTAGTCACTGCAGAATGACAGGTAGAACAATTCAAAGTTACTGATCTAAAGATGGAATAACAGCTCATATGTTTGAAGTGCTCAGAAGATGAAGAAATAAAACAGACTCTAAGATAAGACATGGTTAAGCCTTTTAAATTCCATGCCTTATTGTCAGTATCATTTGAACGCTTTTGTACACATTTTTTGTCCCTCAGAAACTATTTTATCGAAGGAATTACTTTTTAGAGCTGATTTTTATTATTATCCTTCAGGCTGAATGGTGTGCTTTGTTTTTCAACAAGATGAGAAAAAATGTACACAATGAGAAGTATATTACTAGTTTTTTAAGCACCCGTATTGTATATATTCAGAAGTATGTATTCTGAGGATATATTGTTAAACTGTGCATTTTAAGCAAGTTCAATAATTCACATGCTAATTTACTCTACAGGTAGCTTGACTTTTTAAACATGCAACATAACAAATTTGTTATGAATTTCTGTTTATATTTTCCTTGTCTATTCTTTTCTTGATATTATTTTAAGGCTCTAAGGAAAATCACCTATTCTTTCTTTCAGCAAGCCTTTTTATCAGTGAAATAACCTATTCTAGTTACTGCTGGAAACAATAATCTGTAATTGCTGCTTTCAGTCCTAATTTGGCCTGTCCCTAGTTTTTCATCTCAATCTAATCTAAACCTATTTGAGCAAATAAAATGATATTTACCTCATCCTCTGTTACAAGCTTTCAAGATTACAGGCTTCAGGAAAAATCAATACAAAATACCAGCTTAGCAGCAGGTTTGTGCTCAGAAAGAATGCTAACTTTTCTTTCCTGCATTTTCTGACTCTCTACTCCCCTGGAGTGAAAGCAAACCTTAGACTATAAGGAATGAAGGGGAAAAAAAAGTAACACAAGAAACTCAGCCTTCAATGATGTGTTTGGTTCATGGTTAGTAGCCACTTTTGAGCTTACAAGCCCAAGTGCGGTGCATGGTCAAGCTCCTAACCTTTAGCTTCTGCTTCCACACTACACATCTTACAGAATTCACCAAAAGGAAGGATCTCGACCTCGCGGATGATTTTTCAGACTCAAATACCATCTTCATTTATTATTTATTCGCTTCAAGCAGTTGGGATTTGAGGTATCATCATACCTGACTGACTGATTTAAGGAAGTGGCCACCTCTCTGTGGGGAAATCTCATGAGAATAAAATCCTATTACTTTCCAAAAAGATTACTTCATTTGCTGCCTGAAATAAGCTTTTGATGAAAACATTTGAATGTTGAGTTTGTAAACAACCAAGAATTCTCAGCAGTGCTACCTTTTCTTCTTTTTTTTTTATTTCTTTTTTTTTTTAATTTCTTTTTTTTTTTTAATACTGCAAAGGATGTCTGGTTGTTTTTATTTTGATTTTACTTTTTCTGTTGTTGTTGGGCTTTTTGACCAAGAAACCAATTAATGCAGAAAGATGGGTCTTTATAATACTTTTACTGTACCTATCAGCCTTTTCAAATTATTTATTCTCTCTCTTCGTAAGACAGAAAAGTTATTCCTTTTAAAACTTATGTTTCATGGCTCTCTCTACAGGCTTTCTCTCCCCACCCCCACTTAGTGAATAGTCTCTAATTTGAAAAATTATGAGTTATTTGGTCTCTCTTTAGTCCCTGTGGGATCATAATTGTATAATAGTTATATAGTGTTTTAAAGTAGCTCTAAACCACGTCAAATATTTAACTTAATAGCCCTTTTTGAAATATTTAATTCAGGACTCAGGTTTTATCAGACAAGTAACAAAACAGGTATGTCTTTTTTTTTGGATGTCTGTGTTATAACACAGACACACCCAAAAAAGAACATCTGAGTTTTTGTTTCCCCGAGAGCAGTAGTAGACGTATCAATGCATTTAGGAAAAAAAAAAAAATCTTTCAAATAAGAGGTTAAGACCTAATTGTATTCACCTAACTGTGGTTACTAAATTAGTACCCTCATCACTCTAGCCACAGAAGTAATCAATGGAGGGAGATAAGCACCTTCAGAGTGTTTGAGTGAACTGAACTGCCCTTCAGAGATGCTTATTTCTTCTCATTGAATATAGAGGGTGGTTAAAGTAGCCTCAGGTCATTCACCCTAAACTGATTCAGGAATAAGTGTGTCTTGGTTTCCACAAACCCAGAAAGGAGATAAAAACCTGAGCGTCCAAGAACGAGAGCTGACTTAGGGAACAAGACAACCCTGAGAGAGGGGCAACCCTGAAGGACATGACCCGGAGCAAGAGGGGATGACCCAGAGTAAGAAAGAATACTTCCATACCAATCCTCATCTACAAACCGAATCCTAAACCGGTAATTGGGGCTATGCTCCCTCCCATCTTCTTCTGCACCTGCAGACACTGGCACAGCAGAGAAGCTGAAAAGTCCTTGACTGTCCTGGTAGCAACTGTAAACATCAGTATGTTATCAGCCTTCTTCTAAGCACAAATACAAAACATTGCCTCACACTAGGTACTGTGAAGAAAGTTAACTGTCCCAGACAAAACCAGGATGCTGTGTCAAGGGACAGGGGACATTTTCTTTAGGGAACTACTGCTAGATCATTTAAAGTAGTTAGGCAACTGAAAATGTAGACAGGGTAATCCCTCAAGTTTATCTTCCAAAGTATGGTGCCTGAGAATTTTGGAATATTCCAGGGGATCCCATTTGAATATTTAATACCTATATAATTTTAAAAATCTGGTAAAAGAAAGATCAGAATCTTTCTCTGAGTGTCACACTGAGACAATGATGCAGTGTGAACCAATCTTCAGTCTAATTCAGTTTTGGTAATGTTTAAGGAAATAATTATGGCATATTTTGGTTTTGTTTGTAAAAAAGAAACAATAGCCATTCTAATCTACTGAGCTTTAAAATATTTGAAGGAGGGAAGAAATGCTTCAGCACAATATCAGCTGAGGGAAGCCAGAGAATGCAGAATGCCTAACTGTGGCTATTCAGTCATTCTTGATCATGGACTGCAGTAAACTCCAGTGGGAGGTTACAGGATAGTTGCTAGCTTGTGCACAGCAGTAGGAGTTGGACATCACAGCTGAGAACTGCAGTGAACTTGCATAGGAGCTGGTTATGTCTGATAAGTATCCTAAGATGTACACAGCAGCTTTTCACTTGCAGAGCAAAAATAACAGTAGAGCAAGAACAGGGCCAACTTTGCCCACTAAAATCTGAAAAAAAAAAAATCTTCATTTCTCAGAAATATCTTATGCCATGGAATACATATTAACACACACAGGAACACAGAAGATTGTGATACTCTTACGAGTTTGAATATATTCAGAGTAAAGTGCCATGTTAGTAGAAACATTACATCCTTACATACTCCACTGTAAGATTTTATTCTACAATGATGGTAATGTTTAGGAAAGACATAGTGTAAGCTTCTGTGTTGTAATATAACCAATTAAAAGAAATGCTGCCTCCAGAGGACAGTTCAGGAGCTCTATATTGGGAGAGACATTTAAATGGTGTCTATTCACTCCCTCATGCTCCTCCAGTTCATTTATTGTAGCCACTTGCTGTTTGTAGTCTTGTATGTCACTGGTAAGCTCTTCAGAATACTGGTATATTTATACAGTTTCTAATAGTTTTATCTTGTAAACCCTAGGGTACCACCAATGCAGGAATCAACGCAACTGCCACTATAAATGGTAACAACAACACTAATAATGGTGTTCATTAACAATGACAAGAGTAACAAATTCTCTCAATTCCTAATCATTTCCTAATTCCAAATGCACCATGGCCACTGGAACTCTGGCTATATGGGGCTGTCTTTGACTCCAGTGTGGGAGTTGGGGTAGCAGTAGCTGGTGCTTCCTCCTTTTCCCTCACACTGTGAAGAAAGTTAACTCTGTCTCAGATGAAACCGCGTCAGGTTTTTGTAAGATAAGCTTTTTAACAACCTGTCTGGGCTGTTTTTTGAAGAAATAGTACTTTCTAAAGGGTTAAAGGTTGCATAATTGTAATTATATTACTTCCTCTGAAAGTCTAAATTGATATAAAACTCTGGGAATGCAGAGATAAAGGAAGCAGGCTGATACTTAAGGGCAGCTGCTCCTTTCTCTTCTGAGCAAAATCACAAAAAAAGGTAAACAAGATAATAGCAGAAGTCACACCTCTACAACTTCCAAGAAACCTTTGTCTTGCAGAAAGTGGTCAAAACTAAAATTCTCCCATAGATGCTGAGAATCGAAGCATGTTACCTTCAGACTTAAAAGAGCAAGTCTCAGCCACCTGTGCCACTGAATTGATATTTAAGTACCTGTTGCTACCTCATGGTGCAGAGACTTGACTTAACTTTCTAATACTGTCAGGCTCTATATTTGTTGTCAGCAAAGAGCACTGGATATTTTCATGTATTTTTTTTTCTCCTTGAAAGGCTGTTAAGCTCCTCATTTTTTGGTTTTACATACCTAAAATATCCGTTCTAAAACCAATTAAAAAATAGTTCTCTGTTTCTGACCCCACTTCTAGTAATCTAAATGTAGAATTTCCAAGACAAGAATTTGGACGTAAGTCTCACTGCCTTTAGGTGTTGAACCTAAATAATTGCTTCACCTCTCTGAACCTTAATACCCACAGAATGCCATCATAGGCCCCATTTTTATACTGCAGTTTTGCAGCATTCCCTCCATTCTTCACTAGCAAGCATTCTTTCTTAGTGGTTTAACCCAAGCATCTAAGCTGCTCTTCATCCTGCACATCCAATTGTGCAATTGCACCCAGCCAAGCACAGAGTGGGTCTGCGCCTAAGATTAATTAAGTAGAACAGATAACTTCTAAAACATGGTCTCTCTGTTCTGAAAGGTTAAATTACCTCACAGGAAAACAGTAGAAAAGTGAATGTCTTAAAACTAGACACTTCATCCATACGGCCAGGAAATACTGGAGAAGTAAAGAAGCTTTTGGATGCTACACAATGCAGGACTATTTTGCCCACATGTGCAAATAGTGATAGTCTAGAGGGGAACATATAAAGAATTTTTTACCAAAAAAAAACCAAACAAACAAACAAAAAAAACCAACAACCAGATATGATAAAGGCTTTTACTTTGCTTTTGTCACCTCTAAAAAATTATTTTATTTGAACGAACACATTTTCTTCTGACTTTGCCAGGAAAGGCAGCAGGATGCTTAAGTTGTTTGGGTTATTTAATGCAATTTTTGTGCCTTTTCATGTTCTATAAAAAGTAAACTTCCTCAAACATCACTTAGGAAAAAAAATAAAAAGAAAAAAAAAGGAAAAAAAAAAAGAGAAAAGAATAAAAAAGAAAGAAAAAGAAAAAAAAAGGAATTTATTTAAAATGGGTAATACTGAAGGAAAAGCAGAAGTTTGGATAGCTTTCCTTTTACTTTTCCATAGAAATAGTACTTTTTTTCTGAAGTTTGGAATGGTTTCCAACTATTGGAATTTTTTTCCTCCCTCAGATGGTTATTTTTTCATATTTTCTCCTGCTGCTGGGGATTCAGTCTCAATTGGAGGAAGCAGTCATTGAGGTCAAATTACAGCTTAAAAAAATGTTCAACCTCTGCTTCAGGGACCAACAGAAAAAAGAGCCAAAATACAGAAACTCAAAGAGAACAATTTATTGGTAAAATAAATACCACCCATTCAGAAGATGAGAAGTGAATATTATTAGGTAGAATATGCTTCTACTTATAAGACAATTTAGGCATCCGTAAAGTTGAGGTTGTATGTATCTTTAAATTTAACCATTTACTTTGTGAATGGGGGAATTTGGATTGAAATGAAACTCAGCATGCTATGTATTTGTAGAAATCTCACAGTGAATGTCCTTTTTTATTCTGTATTCTTAGCTTGCATTTCTTGTGCATGTTAGTGGATTTTGCCAGATATTTTACTGTATTTTAGTGAATAAACTGTATTTTTGAGAGCTTTTTTCTTAATTTACAGAAATAATTTATTTTAAAATTAATATATACAGAACATTCTGCATTTAAGAAAATTAATTTTACCATGTAATGAAAGATTTTTCTAGCGCTAAGACAACACAATTTAAAATAGTCAATTTAATGTTTGAAACATAATTTTGCTTTTGTTGCAGTCGAAAAATGAAGGTTTCTTTTATATACTGTATATCCCAAGATGATTTCAAAGCACTTTCACTTAGAAAAGCTAGCTGCTATTACATATGAATTTTCAAAGCTTGCCAAGGCTTTGGAAGGAATGATGAAAATTACTATTGCACGACCTTCAGGTTTTCTTTGTTTCATAAAAGGCTAAGATAGCATTTTTGTCATTTTTCTTTCAGCTCAGGTCTTTCATCATAAATATCAAAGCATGCAATTATGCCTGCTCATATCCTACCATATTCTGTCTGTTTTCTATCCATAGTGATGGTGTTCTCTTTTAGGATACCTTTTTCTTTTGTTTTTCGCAAATCTGAAAGAAGTCCCATGTTTTTGTCGAGTGCCATAAATTGTTCATGAAATGCATGTTGCACTGATTAAAAAGAAGAAGAGTTGATTAAAATGGCTTTTATTCTTTTGTTCTAAGCAAAATCCTAATGTAATGTTCAAGTGTCAAACCTAACAGAATCATAGGAGACTGATTTGGCCTACAGGTTGAATTTTTAAATAGCGCTCGTTGTAAAAAATGGGATGATATACTCTTCTGTTAAAATCTCTAGTTTCTTGCTGAGATATTCCTGTTGTTCCTTTTCATTTTCCACGTGTAACTTGTTGTTCTGTCTTGCTTTGTGGGTTCATGTGGCCTAATCATCAAAGACATAGAATACCCATAGCTGCTGTTGCCTAAATTAAGTCATAGTTGCATAATATACTTAAAAATTTAGGTAACTTCCATGTCTTAAGCACTGCAAATGAGCATCCATTTGCTTTTTTGCATGTGTTTACTGATCTGTTCCAATTCATGAGGTATATTGGCAATATCAGACTGAAATATCCATGGTTTATTTGTTTTTGAAATGTTTTTTATTTTGTTTTGGGTTTTTTATAACTCCTACCTTAAACACTAATAGCAACTAATAGAGTAAAAATATTAGAATTCCATTAACTGACTGGAAACAAAAAAAATTCTTTCTTGAAAAGCAGAACAGCAAATCTTTGTTAGTGTTTGCAGGAACACAACTCCTCATTTTTTGTTTATTGTGCTCAAATTTTTATCAAATTTACAATGACACAAGGAATCCAGTGTTTTCATCAATTTGAACTGCGCTGTCACATAAATGTGAACTTACTGTCTATGTCTTAAGTTACATGCCAAGGGATATACATTTTCCACATAGAATAAAACTGATTTCAAGTTTCTTTTAAGAGTGGAGGAGAAAAACTCCTCCACTATGTTTTTAAACCAATTCAAACTGCCCCAGTATATGTTGCTAAAATGTATGTGCCTAAATAGTAACAGTATTATTGACAGTACCTAACATAACATAAAAAATATTTTTAACAATAATAATTTGAACTATCAAAACCTTGCTATTTAGTAAGATTTGCTGATGTGAGATTGTGATAAAATAGTTTAGAAAAAAAGCATCAATCTATTCAAGAGACTGCTTTGGCATTTTTCAATCCTCTTTAAAAAAAAGAACATAGGAAAGGAACAAACAAAAGGGAGAGGCTTTCTGAGGGTTTTTTTGGAATGTAGCTTTTGAAAAACCCCTCCTTCAGGATATAAATACTCACAGCAAAGCCCTCAGCATAGTGGCTATATGTATCAATACTGCAAAAGAAAGGAAGATGAAACTCTCCATAAGAGAGTTCATTAATTCTTAAGACTTCTAAAATATTAATAGGACTTTCAAACAATGTTGCTTGCTTATGCAGTGTCCATTCAGTTCACTGTGAAGTTGAGATGATAGGGGGAAATTCTTAGCTTACTATATATTCTTATTCCTACATCACAGTCTGTGCTTGCTTATTTTCTCACACTAAATGATAAATATGCTCACAAATTACTGTACATTAAAAAAAAAAACCAACAGGATGAAGTATCTGAGACCTACAAACAAAGCAGCTGCTTGAGAAACTTTTTTGTAGCAAGTCATGGAGGATTTTTGCCTCTGCCTATCTGAAATCCATTTGAAGCAACTTGGCCTCTACAGTGTCTCTTTCTATCAGCCAAAAACTGTGTTTCAAAGGTTAAACTGCAGTAATAAAGGGATCTTATATTGAATAACACTTTAAAATACATTTTGTTCTCCATCCATAATATTTGGATCCCAGAATGCTTTGAAGCCTAGCCATAAAGCAACTGATGTTAAATTTCTTTTTAATTGGAAGAAACTACTTAATCCATTTTAACATTCCTTATGCTTACTATAAAATAGCAATGACATTGTTATTTTTTGTAGATTATAAATCTGTCTCCCTATAAGCATATCGTCATCCATGCTGAAATAATAGCTTCAACTAATAAAAGTTTGCAGTGCCTTTGTTAGGAAAACCATAAAAATGTATTTAGAAGTATGCAAAGTAATAGTAAGATGTTCTAAAGTATTCCCTTTTGTGAGAGGCAAACACTATTAAAGACTGATTCAAGTGTTAGAGGCCAGAGCTTTGTTAATGAAATTAAGGAGATATTCCCAATTGCACAACTGTAAAGTGTGGGTTCCAACCCAAAATCAGGCAGAGTAGTTCAAAGATAGGGAGAGGAGGCTTTACTTGTTGCTTTCAGTACAGGCAATAAATAAATAATAAAATTAAAAATGTGAGCTGACATATGGTATAGTGGGAAACAAAGAATTAAGCAATGGAAGGTAACGTGCACAATAACTATTATGAATTACAATGATCACTGGAATATCATGGCAGAAAAAGAACAAA
This sequence comes from Pterocles gutturalis, assembly GCF_000699245.1. NCBI lineage: Eukaryota > Metazoa > Chordata > Aves > Pterocliformes > Pteroclidae > Pterocles > Pterocles gutturalis. The sequence goes on along the minus strand of NW_010115100.1, from coordinate 46,629 downwards.
TTATGCTGTTTAGTTGACAGAAGTCAGAAAAGGGAGAGTCTTCTTCCCAAAATACTGCATAAAATATAAGACAAGGAAAGGGGTCAGTGAAGGGGGTTCTGATGATGGAAATCTGTATATTTAAAGGTTTGTTCACAAAAACACATATAAGCAAGTTGTATTGTATTGCTGACTTTATCATTAGGAAAACAATATTGAATGCTTATCAATAAAGAATCTCAAAGATGTCACTAATTTGCTATTGCTATTAATCAATATTTCTGATAATTAAATAGTGATAATAGTCTGATTCACTTAAACCAGTACAGTGCTTCAACAAGACGGGTTTAAACATGTGTAGTCCCTTAAACCATTTCCTTCTAGGATTAGGAGTTCCAAAAATACACAGGAGGAGTAAATCAGAAGTGATAATGTAGAGAAATTGACCCTGATATCAAACATGGGAAAAATTGAATTTTGACTCAAGATAGACATGTTGACTTTGTTATAACAGAATTATGGAGAGCATAACTTACTTCAGCAGAAAATGTAAGGTAAAAGTCAGTGTTTGTAAATGGCAAAATCTGCAAGATCACTTGAGACAAACTGGAAATCCTATCTTTACGAACCTAGTAGAAAGAATCACAAATTGTGTCAAGCAAACACTTAAAATAGGAAAGTGTAAAGAAGACAAAAAAAAAAAAAATCACATATCCAGAGACTAAAAAGCAAATAATGTATTAGTTAAGCATGAGAGAAAGAGGAGGTATATGTGAAAATGTATGAGTCTCCAGATCTCCCAGGGGCTTATGGGACAGACTGTGAATGATAAGGACGTACTCAGAAAGCAGTTAATTTCATCCCAACAGTATCCATCTTAGGTCATGCAGTGTCTTCAAAAGGAGATTTTTCTTCAATGTTAATCCTACTGTACCATTACCTTCAGATGTCTCCGTTCATGGATAACACTGAACTGAGTGGTGCATTTAATACACCGGAGAGAAGAGATATCATCCAGAGGGACCTTGACAAGTTTGAGAAGTGAGCCTAGGTGAACCTCACGAAGTTCAACAAAGCCAAGTGCAAGGTCTTGCACCTGGGTTGGGACAACCACAAGTATCAGTACAGACCGAGGGATGAATGGATTGAAAGCATCTTTGCAGAGAAGGACTTGGGGATAATGGTAGATGAAAAATTGGACATGAGAGAGCAACATGCACTTGCAGCCCAGAAAGTCATTCATACCCTAGGCTGCAGAAACAGAAGAGTTGCCAGTAGGTTGAGGGAGGTGATTCTTCCTCTCTACTCCACTCTTTTGAGATCCCACCTGGAGTACTGTATCCAGCTCTAGGCCCTGCAGTGTAAAAAAGATATTGATCTGTTAGAGCAAGTCCAGAGGAGGGCCACAAGAAAGATCAGAGTGCTGGAACACCACTCCCACGAAGAACGGCTGGTTTGAGGTTGTTTAACATGCAGAAAAAGACATTTTGGGGAGACCTTATTGTGACCTTCCTACTAAAAACAAATAAACTGGGGTCCATTACCAGAAACTACGTTGCTGGAAGAAGAAACCTAAGCTAGGAACTCACCAGAGAAAATAAATAATTTCACAAAACACCAATAGGGCCAAACTAGCCTCAGTCCTTGACTAACTGACTGTTACCACCTGCACCAGGAAGAAGGGGCACTGGGATAGTTGCAGTACAAGACATTGCATAGGTCACCCAAAGTAATGTGTTTGCTTCCAAGTATGGTAAAGTAGCTTGCAATAGTGTATTAATACAATATATTTATATTCATATGCAAAATCAGTGAATGTGAAGTATCATGAAGACATCTGGCAGAGGAGAATGTGACAATGCAAAGTGATGTGAGATATCATCAAGGATAAGCAAGTTAAAAAAAAAGGTGAAATATTATATATGATCATGTCATAACCTAGGGATTTGTTTTAGGAAATTTACCATTACTTAAACAGCCAGAATGGTCTTCAGAACAAGATGTTTCCAGGGGTATGGAGACCCTTAGGTCTGTGCAGTAGACAATTTTTCCCATGCCACATACTTCAGTGTATTTCTGTAGGACACTTGAAAGGGATGCTGGGACATTACCAATGAACTGCACAGTCCAACATGGCAGATGGCTCTTCAGGATTTCTCTGAAAAAAAATCTCTTTCAGTGTATATATGTGTATATATATATATACACACACACACACACACACACACACACACACACTTCCTGGTAGCAGGGAGCAAAGTTAATTTATCTTAAGACTTGTAACAAAAACCAGGATGGCTGGTCAGCAGAAATCTGCATTCAGCAGAAGAAAGAAAGTATTAGCCCCACATATCTGACTTTTCTTTAGCTTTAGCCAGAGTAAATCAGGCAGCAAGATTTGTTAAAGGTTGCAGAAGTTAAACCTCATGTTTGTAAATCTAGTTAGTTATGGCATATGTGTTTTTTTTTCCAGCAAAGTCAGTGAGAGGGAAGGATGAAAAGATACACATTAACAAGAGTCAGGTGTAAAGGAGTTAATTTTTGCTTGATTTTCGGTTTCTAGTCAGTTAAGATTCTTTGGACCTTTCTGTACAGAAAACTACACAAAACCTAAATGTATTTATCTTTTCTTGGACTAATCCCTTAGCAACTCATTTGTAACTATCCATTTAATTAGCATAGCACCTATTACCTTTGAAATTCTAGGGCTTACTATCTTAGACAAACTAAAGCTTTAGGAAGTGTTAATTAGGAGTTACGGGACTTAATTAAAGAGGAGGAGGAAAAAAGTTCTCAAACACCATGTTGCATTGTAAAATGTATTTCTATTCAGAATAACAGTTAATTCTGCTAGGAATAACAGTTATGATATTTTCAAGTTTGAGAATCTTTATATCAAATGACAAGAAAAAAATTAAAGTTGACTTGCATAGGCTTTCCAAAGTGTGATACGCTATGTACAAAGCCACCTCGGTTCCAGCACTGTTACAAAAGGGATAAGTGAATGACTTAAGCCAAAAAAAACTTTACTGATGACCTGTAATTCAGGCTGTGTTCCACAAAACAAAGAAATTCCAAAAATGTCTGGCTGGGATATTAAGCATTCTGTAACTTCAGTCTCTAAAGGTCTTTGGTGCACAGGTATTAAAAAAAGTTCTGAATACTAAGGATTCCTCATTCTGCTAGTAAGAATCCACTAGGAAGGAAGAAGATTGATGATATCTGTGTTTTGACAAGAAGAAACATTTTCAAAATATTATTTCAAGTCCTGAATAAAGTTATTTTGAAGAAAAGGTGTGGTCAGTTTTTAACCTGTGTCAATGAATGAAGTGTTATTACATTTGGTCTTTTACTGTTTTTAGAAGTAATTCTTATTTAAACTACTTCCAGGTGACTTTGGTTTGGTCCCTCACTTCAGGAGTAAAATATCTGCCCGATGAATCGATATAGATGTATGTAGATATGTCAGGCACATATTTTCTCATTTGAGTAGTTTGATCAGAACAACATTTTGTGCATGCTTAGAAATATTATCTGCTATGACAAAGATGTCTACCACTTTTCTGAATATATTGTTCACAATTTTATCCTCCAAATCAATTTTAATTTTAGAAATGAAAAAACAAACACAGAAAAATATTTTCTGGTACATTAAATGGAAAAATCTACATGAAAATCACTGAAACATCTGACAAGCCACCTAAAACTAAATTCATAGTTCTTAACGGTGTGATAGAGTAGCCTTTCATGTTATGATCATGACTATGGGACAGATGTGTCTTGTTTTGTCTTTATTGCAGATCCAAGGTTGCAGTTCATCCATAGGGAATACACTGCGGTTGTGTGGAAGCACTCCTTGTGGTGAAACGTTTGAGATACAGTCTGTAGACACAGCTGAAGCATGCAAAGATTAAGTTTTCCTGTAAAGTAATCTTAACGGATTAGAATCTCTTCACTCTGTCTTGGAAACTGTAAGAGATTGGCTTAATATGATCTAGCCTGTGGAGGAACTGTATTTTGAATTATGCTGCTTCATAACAGTAAATAGATTCTACCTCTACCTCTGAGTAACTTCCTTAAGCAGGGATCCCAGATCCATGGAAGGTAATAACACTTTACACTTTCTGCTCCTTTGCTTAAGCTAATTAGAGAAAGAACTGAGAGTCTTGGTTCCCTGTTTTCCTAAATAAGGTAAATGTGATAGAAAGGTCAGCAGACAATAGGGTGAAGTTGATAGCCAAGCAGTGGTAATGGCCAGCTCCAGACTAATAAATACAAAGGAACCAAGGAATTGCAGGAAAAGTTTTCAAGAATTGTTCCCTCCCTATGTTGCTACTGATGTGGATACTGCACTTAAATAGCACAAGTACAGCATAGCCACAGTCTCTGCATAACATGTTTTTCCCTTAGACTTTAGATCACAAAGTATGATGGCATCAGTTAAGCATGATTACAAACAGTTCTTTGATGTGTTATTGTACATTGGTTATATTAAACCATTTCTTGTTGCAATCAGAAGCAGAAGAGACCACTTAATGCTGGATACATATATAGTAACAAGAAAGAGATGGTAGAAACAGTGTGATCCTTTTAAGGATTTATTTAAAACATTTACGACCTATATTTCTTTGGGTTTCAAAGAGACTCAAAGAGTAAAAACTGTGATACTTATATCAAAAAACTGAAATGACAATAATATAGGTCCCTATATTAAATAGAACTTATATAAACTGTGGGGGGTTTTTTAGCATTTTCTCTTCAACCTCTTAAATTACAAAAGATGCAGATGCCTTCCTGTATCTAGCCTTGAAGGTGATACAGTGTATTGATTTGACATATCTTGAGACCTAATAATCAAGTACATGTTTTTATGATTGGCTGATGTTGCCTTGTGTCTGGCTGCCTAAAGAACGTTAACTTGACTGAGGTCATCTATAGCCCATAGATAATCTACACGACTAATAAAAATGCTAAATAGACTGTCAATCTGTTTTCCAATCATATCAAACCTCCTAATCCAATTTGTAATTTTCAGGATGAAACTAATCTAAAAAATAAAATAAAATATGTGTGTTTACTAGAACAGAGTGATATATTGCTAGTACACATCTAGCTGCATTTTAACATTTGAGCTTTCTCTTGAAAGGCTATGATAATGAATATCATAGCCTGGTAAATTTTTAACAGATCTTTATGGACAGAACATTGTACTGGTGATTATTATCCAAAGTTAAAAAAACCCCAGCTGTATCTGAACCTCAGATATGTGGAATGCATTACTTTATAACCTTAAAAATCCAGTTTGTGGTTTCTCATAAGGTATTTTCAGCCACAGATTAATATCTGAGGATGGTACCTAGTTGAAAGTATACATTATAAATATAATACTAATATTTGGTACTGCATACAGTCAATGCCAAATATTTTCTTTTGCTGATGTGGTAAAATGTATATTTCAGTTGAGTGGTCCTAGAGATATAAAACATAGAAATTGTGACTGTGGAATACTGCATTTCAGTGCCATGGCAAAACCTTAAATTTAGCTGTGGATCCAAGACTATCTTTGCTCAAACTAGTAGGTGTCAGCAAATAAGCTGTGGTCCAAAAGTTCACACTGTTGGAGAGTAAGTACTATGTTTTCTTTCCAAGATGTACATCTAGAGAAAATCACTTGTTAACATAAACCATGAACTTCCATTTTTATCATTAGTCAGATAATGTCCTAATTTTATTTGAGCTTGGTTTAAACTCACTTGCACATAGCAATATATTGGAGGTTTCATTGATTTATTGTCAGTCTTGTTCAGTTATGTGAATACAGATTTTACAGCATAAACCAGTCCATAAAAAGTTACCATGGCTTTCTGCTGCAGGCCCTTTAAATCTGAAAAATTTACAGGCACATGTGGCCATTTCCCAATTCACTATTTGCCAATATATGTTAAATTTCTCTTCAGTTTGCTTTTTAAAGATCAGATTCCTGAAATAATGTAAACGTCTTTCGCTTAGATCATTAAATATCAATTCTGAGTTATTTAGTTAGATAATTAATATAACAAATCAGACATGAGAATCCTATTATTCAGCCTTTTTTTTAGACTTTAAAAAAAGTACAGTATACAGCTGTATCTTACAAAAACAGAATAAGGAGTTAAAAATTTTAGGGACCAAAATTTGTCTTGGCTTCTGATGACTTGTTGTTCAGACTGGGGAGCTTATTGTATTTTCCATCCAGCCTAATCTCCTCATTTTCCTTCCCATGAAAACCAGAGAGAAAGAGAAGGGCTGCAGTGTTGGCTTCCAACATCTCATCCTAAAATTGGATGGAACAGTGATCATCCAGACTACTAGCTAGGAGGTGCTCCTACACCCCAGACACTATCACTAAAGACTAGATAAAAAGCGATAAGCATTATTTCGATAGTAGAATGACAAGAATTAAGTTACATGCCCTGTTCTGGAGGGGAATTCACAATATTGAGCAAGGCACTCAACCTCCAGATACAGTGAATGAGAAAACCCTTGTACCTCATGATAGGACATCAGGTGTGCATGATGAAGGAAGCAAAATGAGACAGTAGGAAAAAGTAAATTAATAGTAAACATTATGGTATTCTTTTTGTTTGCTGTTAGGTCTTCCTTCAAACAGCAAATCTCTAAATAAGTGAAGCTGTGAGCTCTATAGTAAATTTTGAGTCTTCTGAGAAAATGGCAACATTTATTTGCCCAAATGTATGTCTACTGACATTTAAGGCATTAAGGTATCCTGCCTGGCTTCTAGGCTCCCCTAATAACAGAATAGACATGCAAATTTTTTACTATATTTTTCAATGTCATATGAGGGTCACAGCTTATTCACTAAAGCTTATTTTTTTAATTACTCTTTTGTGGATCCTTTAGAAGTAATGTATAGATTTCCAGGACCTTTCAGAAAGCTGAAGGGGAACACTCTGTTTTCAGGTAAACTTTGATGACATTTTCAGACATTTTGCCACAGTCATTGTTTCTTTTAAAAACAAATAAACAAAAAGTGTGTTTTTTAAAAATAAAAATGAATTTGGTTAGGGTTTTGATTACTTTCAGAATAACGGATTTAAAAAAAAAACTCTCCAAATATAAAACAAAATAAATTTTAAAATCACTTATGTAATCTATAATTGTGACTTTTCTTAACCTCTTCTGGATACTGTAGAATCCATGTTTTTTGTCAGGCCTTCCAAATTTAGGAATTGTCAATGTTTTTGTATTTGTCAATGTAGTTGAACTATTGAACACATAATCCCCCTACCTAAGGATGATTTTCAAGTGATTATTTTCTAGGTGAGATAGTTTAATGTGCAACAAAAAATCTAAACTGCAACTTAGAGAAAAATGAAAAATGCTATGAAAAGTTGCTTGGAAATCTCTTAGTCCGTTATAGCTAAAGTCTGCCTATTGCCTGCAGTGCAGAATTAAAAAAAATACCTACCTTCCTTTCTTCCCAGTTTGGCCAACTAGAAACTTACCTGTTCGTGATTTCAGACAAAGGGAAAGACAAAGGCATTGCCTTCACCTTTTCTGTAGTAGGGTCATGGCA
>NW_010115100.1:0-39043 GCF_000699245.1 Pterocles gutturalis | reverse complement strand
GTTAGTGTGAACAGCCAAAAAAAAAAAAAAAAAAAAAAAAATGTTAGCCGTTAGGAGAACTGGTGTTCTTTCTCATTCAGTGCAGCCAGTCAGGAATATTGAAACACTTCTGAAAGAGAAAGAGTGAATTCATTTTCAGGTATGCTGAAGTAAACGATGTGAAGAATTTCACCTTACTCTAGGGGATGCCTAATGTTGCAGTCAACTCCCAGAAGGCAATGTCTGAGCTGATTTTTCAGTAATTACATTTAATTTTAGTTAGTTAGCAGTAGGTAAAAGAAGAAAAATATCTTGGCTTTTCCTCTTCCTATTCCTCTGATTGGCACAACTTCAACTCAGGTCTTTAGATCTGTGACTTTCATTTCTTCCTGACTGTGCCAAGAATACTTTTTGGCATCTGACATTTTAATAGTAATATTACCAGTGATCAGGCATTGGATAGAATGAAAATACTGGCACCGTATTTTGTAATTTTCACAGAAGCATTTGATTTGATTGACTCTAGAATGCTGATTAGAGGAGATAAGACTATGATGCTCTTGAGAATAAGTCATTTAACTCAGATTCATGACTGTTTAACAAGAAGAGCACACAGATTTGTTGTACAGGGCAAGGAATCTGGCTTGGCTGAAATGGACTGTGATGTCCGCCAAGACTCGGTCTTCAGACCATGTTTATTGAATTTATTTGTCAATGATTTATTCTTGGTTGTATTAAATCTATTTTACAGCTACATAGATGATGCAATGTTACAACATGGTTTTAATTCATTGGCCATGGTAGGGAAGGATTCAGATAATTTATGGAGAAAACTTTAAAAAGAAATCTTTTTCTAATGAACAAGAAAACTGCTAGCTATTAATTTCAAAACAAGGGCCGAACACTTCTTCAGTGCTTACTCAGGGAAAAAAAATAAAGCCCTCCACTGAAACAAATACTTAAGTCATGACTTAAGGGTCGAATCAACACAATCTAGCTACTCTTGAGCAATTTTGTGTTGAAATGTTGTTAATTAGAAGCAGTCATTATTTTAAAAAGTAAGAACTCCACTGACTATATTGTACTTAAGCAATATATGAAGCAAGAAACAAAAAAATCTGCTCCGTGCTGTCAGATGAAAGGTTGCTTAAATTTAGAAATAAGAAAACCAGAGTGCAATATCAATAAAAAGCTATGTAGATTTGTTTTATATTAATGCTATGGACAGATAAAATCCAATTTGCCTTTAGGCAAATTTTCAGATTTGTAGTTTGACAGAACATATCACTGCAGCTTTTATGTGAAAAAGTCAACTTACTTCCTCCTCAGTGAGTCTGGAAATATGCAAATGTATTTTATGTTTGGAGAGGCCTCTGGTTATATGAAAACAATGTTGTTGTTTCTTTTAGATTTTAATTTAATATTCAAGCCTTGGAGGGAGAAATCATCATAGACTCATTTACCCCACAGTCAGTGTGACAATATGGGAGGGTACATTTAATGCCTTAGCAGTAAGCATTTTGAACAGGCATCTAAAGGTGATAAGAACTGAAATAATCTTTGGCAAAATTCAAATGCAGCTTAACTGAATATTTAAAACCATTCACAAGGTATAATTGAGAATAAATTATGTAATGATGTGCTAGGAATGATTTGATTTTATACTTCCTTCTGCTTAGAAGTACCACAGACAGTTGGATATGGGTAGGGCAAATTTTGTGCTGTGAAAATCATTTGAGACGCAATACAAAGTATTGTACATTAATGAGATTTTATTATCTCCTGTTCTGATATTTTCATGAGTGAAAATATAAAGGTATTTATATAACACTTTAAAGCAGGTGGTAGTTTATACCTTTGTTTCATATTGGCATCTTCTTCTGTATTTTAATACAGACATTTTAAAAATCAAAGAGTTTTCATATGCAATGAATGGATCATATATGAGGGTATGTGATATAAGTTATTCCTTCTTCAAGGCAGAAATATTTAGATGCCTCTCCTGTCTCTTGCTTTTATGTTTCACTTTTTGGTTAGGAGGCTTTTTACATTTTTTGACCTGTGGAAAGATCCCACAGGATAAACGTCTATGCCATGAAAACCTGGTTATGCTTGGCTTCATATTTTAAAAAGTCAACAGAGTACTCTAAATCTTGGATGCAGGCATCACTGACATCTAAGCCCTGTCTAAGTATTCTAAATGTTAGAATATGCTAATACTAAAAAGGAAGCCTATATGTTTATTTTGAAAAATATTGAAGTCCTGAGTGCTCATCCCATTTATCAGTAAATACACAGAGTCATCTCATTAAACTGCAGCTTCAGTGAGAACAAACAAAAGAGTTTTACCTCCAAATTTCAGTGACAGACTTTGATACCAGTCATCAAGAAATGTAATTATAAATGTCAGAAATAAGTTCCCATGCACACACAAAACTAAGATATGCATACTTGTTTGTAACTCCAAGTCTATTGCAGTTAAGGCTTAGCTCGGGGAGTTTCTCTCATGGATGCTTGTCAGTGTCACTCTGTTGTTTCTTTTACTTTCTGTCCTGTGTCTTCACTTTACATGTATTGCATTCCTTCTCCTGCCATAACTATGCTGGCAAAATCCAGAAAATATGGATTCCCTTTTCTGTAACAGCTTATTCAAGTCAAGGAGCTTCTGTAGTAAAAGAACTCTTCTGCCACTGTACACTAAAATAGCTGAATCCTATCTAGGGAGCATGTTGCTAACATTGCTCTTTGTATGTCTCTCTCCACTACTCATCCATAAGTAAATGAGTCCATGTTAAAAACAGAAAAAAAACAATGAATCTAGGCTGGTTTTAAAGTCAGGCGTCATTCTCAAGAGAAGAGTGAGTTCTTGAAGTGTTGATGCTGAGTAGTGAAGAACGAGAATAGTGGTGGTGAGGAGGGTTCCTGTATTTAATTGCTTAAACACAGAATAGGGAGAAATAGGAAACTTAACTCTGTGGAGCTGACCGCCCATAATGGCCTCAGGGGCAGAGACAGAGGTAGCCTTCGTTGCCTTATGCCTGGCAGTTCAGTTGCCTTAGTCAAGCTCCAAATACACAGACTGAACATGACATGGGTCACTTTGAACTGAGTTATTCCTTTTTAATTGTCAGCTGTGTTGACAATTCCTCTGGGAGCTCAAAATTAAGGATTATGAGAAATATAGGTTGGCAAAACTTGCAGATCTTATCAAAGCTTAATGATATCATAAAGTTTCTAGTTTGAAAAAAATAGCATCAAATACAAGTGTTCAATTTTGTTTTGATAATATAAAATGTGATATATTATCATCCTGTAGCATGGTGAAAAAGAAATCAGCAATGTGTTTGCTATGCTTTAAACATTTCTTTTTATCTAAGGATGATGTAGTTTCCTTTAATTTCTTTGAATATTTGTTGACTATCTTGTTATCTTTGCCAGTTACCTTGAAAATCTTCTGAAAGCATCAGTCTTTGAGTAATAATGAAGATGCTGGGTTTTAACCCTTTAGTGTTTAACCATTCCATGATTTGGAAACTGTCACTACTGAAAGTATGTGGGGACGGAAAATGTCCATCTTAAATTGTGGATTAATTTCTTTTCCTTATGAATTCACATATCAAAACCCTTTCACACTTGCTAAATTTTTGCTTACTGTCAGTTAAATTTTTGCATATGCAGGAGATCGGGCTGTTGGAGCTATGGGGTTTTGAGAAGATTTTCCCAAAAGAGGAAATCTTAAAAAACAAGCAGAGGTGAAAATGCCATGAGTGGGTCAGTCACAGATCTGTTTCAACACCTCTCAGGCACACTGATTTTTCTGTTCAGTTTATACCTTAATTTATGTTTTGTGCAATGAATCACTGGGATAACCCTAACATTTACATTCCATGAGTTTTTAATGTTTAAAATAGAAACCTTCATGTTGAATTGACAAATGGTTTGTATTAATATAAAATTAGATTTAGGAAAATAATTTAATCTGTAAATGACATCTGGTATTTACAGCTTTAGAGTCTGATGAAGATAGATCCATTACCTTATATGTTTATAATATTTTGTAAATTTGCAAATGCATATTTAAATTGATTGTATGCCTCTCCCATCCTTCAACTGTCACTGGCACTCTAAGGACCTAGTCCAAAGCTCACTTTCATTAACAGAAAGACTTATAGGCTAAATGTATAGCCTAAAATTAAAGAGAGCCTAGGAACATTCCTGAGCTCTGGAATACTACCCTTTTTACTGTTAAAGTGTTAATGTGTTCCTCAGCATGATTTTGGCCTGTGCCAGCTAGCCTTCGGCTGAGTAATTCCTGGATGTAGTTCAGGAGTTAGTGTGAGCCAGAGAAAATCTCTAACAGACACTTTGAGTGCAGCTGCCCTTGTTCTGGAGGGTTAAAGAGTTTACTAGTATGGGTGTGGGATGTCCTGTGCCAGTTGGCCTTGGTGACTCCCCTTGAGCAGACACAATGAAGTCTAAACCAGTGCATTTAGGGAGGATTGGGTCGTCATATATTCTCACAGCCTTGCTCTGTGACTTCTTTGCACAGGGCTGTGTTCAGATAGAAATGGTCAGGAGCTTTTTTTGGATTTCTTGTTTTGATCACAAAATAAAAAATTCTTTGTGGGAATGTCCCTTCCAGCTCCAATAAGTGTAGAATTCCTGGTTAAGAAAGGACACAATTCCACTAACCCATCCAAGAATTACAGCCACCTGGAGTGAGGAGAGTAAGTTCCTGGCTTGAAAGAATCAATAACTGGGGAACCGGTAGCCTCCAGACCATCGGCGTGTTCCTCTGTGAGTTAGTGTGCTGGTGTCTGGGATCTCAGTGTGAGGCTGAGGACAGGTGCCAGGATGCTGTTATACTCAGAGAAAGAGAGTCAAGTGGGATCAGACCTTTTAAATTTGAAGTGGGTCTTTTGAATACCCAGAAGACTGGAATCCAATCGCCTTGTCTTGGAAAAAATGGTGTATTTAAAGACAATATTTTTTAAAACTCTGGACTAATTCCACCTCTTTGTATCATATTTCTTTTTCTGATTCAGCTAGCATCTTAAATGTTTTTGATTTTGATTTATTTAGAAACTAGTCTTGAATTTTAAGGAACATTTTAAGCAACAAGGAAGGTAAGGGTAATATGGATACTCTCTGTGTGCATATGTGTGTGATTGTGTATAAATACTCCATTAAAGGAAAATGCATATTCTGCAGCAAAGTTACATTTCTTAATTATTTCTAGTGTATCAGTATTTATTTATTCTCTTGATGTTAAGTATGTCTAGATGGAGAAGCAAGGGAGGGTTTGTGATGTTCTTTACAACGGATTAATGTAATTGACTTACATGTCAGGATTTAATCTGTGCAAGTTTAGGTACAATTTGGGCCTTTGACACTTTTTCACATTAATGCAAAATGCAGTTATTTATCATCTTTTCCTTCCTATGCATGTTATGCATGTGCCTTCAGTCTTAAACCTATGTTGTTCCACAACAAACTGTACATGTTTTCTCAAAAAGCTACAGATGAATACGTAGGCTGCAAGTTCTGAATGAAGGACCAAAACCAGATGTCCCCAAGGCATCTGTTTGTGCACCTCTTTCACAGTGTGTACTCTCACACAGCAATGAGAATTTTCTTTGGCTATATTCTGGCCAAAAAAATGTTGTAAGTTTAATGGATGTTTGTCAGAGTGAGAAATAGTCCCAATGCATGAGAGTTAACAGAGTCCCTCAGACATCCTCACTAGAATGGGAAAGGACATATTATTCCTTCAGTTGTGCTCATAATTTCAGTGGCCAGCATGCTTGCGCATGTATCCCTCAAGTGCCAATAGTCCTCAGCACTCCAAAAAGACAGTGTCTGGGAGAACAAGTTCATTGCCAATCTGCAGAGCCAGAAAGAGCGTGCATTATGGAAAGGAAGCATGTGTTTTATCTTGCCTATAATGCTGTTTCTCTGTGCAGTTCTCCAGTGCTTTTGTAAGGTTTATGGATAGTCTTGGCCTCTGAAATCATAGTGTCTCCAGACACTGCTGCTTCTCAGCTCCTTTGCCAAGACAAAATAAGTCAGAAGAATATTAATGTTAAGACTGGGAATATTCAGGCAACTTCTTCAGGTTGGTCAATCTTTTTTTCCAGTAGTTTAAACTCTACTCCTTTTATCCCTGTCGAGGAAATCTAGGGAAAACAAGTTTTCTAACTCAAGGAAAATCTAGGTTTTATCAGCCATACAAAAAGAAGAAAAAATTTTGCCTGTGCAAGTGAATAATCTCTGTCAGGCATATAGGAAATGCTACAAGCATTAAATTTTTCCTTTCCTTAATTTTAGTTCCACTATTTGTGTCTCTGTTCAATGGTTCTATTCAATTTCTGCTTTTGCTTTTCATCTCACTTTTGTCCACATTTTATTTAAAAATTTATTTTCTCTTTTTCTTATCTCTTTTTTCTTATCTCGTACTGGGATTCTGCAGCCAGTCCTGGTTCAGTTCAACTTTCCCTCACACAGTTTTGAAACTGGTTGAAAATGGACTAAAAAATCATCTGCTGCTGGCTAAAAGGTGACTATTAATTTCATACTCATTAAATGGATATTGTGTACAGATGTATATATTTGGACACTGCATGATGTGATCTTTTGGGTTCACTTTCCTGTTACCTCTGACTGTGCCTATACAATTCCTGCTTCACAATGTCATTTGATGTGAGCAAGAATGAAGTTCCTTGGGTAGCAGAATATCAGTTTCATGCCATATAGATGAGAATGCGGTTGTCTCGTTTAAATAATACCTCATAACAAAATGTTGTCTGAGGAAGCAAGGGTAAAATAAAGTTGTGTCTGTAAGATATTAGCCAGAGACTATTTTGTGTACAATATACAGAAATTGTAAGGACATGCAATGTATTTGGAGTACTTCTGCCATGGTTAACAGATTTTAGGTTCTCAATACAATTGTGAAAAAAATGTCTGTAGCAACTCAGAGGCACAAAATATTTCCATATCGCTACTGATGAAAAGAATCTTGAAAAGGAAATGCAAGCAGTTGTCAAAGATCAAAAGAAACACCTGAAATCATCTTTGTAAATATCACTAACAATCAATTAATTATATCTGAAATAAATGTGCACAAAGGAAAGCAATATAGAAATAAAATAAAATACAGCTAATACCCCCAAAATTGTAAAATTGTTTTAAGAAATGCCTTTCTCATTACAGTTGAATGTGATTTTCCAGATAGAGGCATTGTAATATGACCCTGTGTGCTGTTCTGTGTGTACAATAAAGCAAGCAAAATTAATCCCTTCCCCTGATGACCTCTAGAAATGAAAACCCATTATAGCAATAATATTTGTACTTAGGCCTTGATGTTTTTGTGCTGAATCTGAATGCCATGAAATGATTGTATACAGTGGCTGATGAGGACACATGTACAGATAATTACATAAATAATCCCCTTTATATAGGTGCAAGGTGACTTTTTAGATCTGGTATGGAAAATAGTTGAAGTTTAATAAAACTTGTAATAATTTTCTTTACTGCTAAAGCCCAAATCTTATTATGTTGAACTATCTATTAGGAATATTTCCTCTTTTAAGATGGAATGTATGTAACTGGATCTTGTGCACAATTTTCCTGTTTGTAAAACCTGAATTAAGTATTAAAATTTCTGCCTAAGTTACCGGTTTTGGTGTTTGCCAAAGTATATATGGTATCAAATACTATAATACGTCTTTGTTACCAGTCTGCGGTTCGGTTAGCAAACCCCACTAAGAGGGTAAAAGATCTTTAAAAAACAACATTATTTAGCTTGGAACAGGAATCAATACTCCATATGATATGGTAATGAAACACAGACTTTGTAACATATTGATGGACACTGAGAACATGTGTGTGGTGAGAGGAGTGGGTGTATTTGTGTGCATGTTGGAGGGACCACAATAGTATTAATAGCCTGTAAAGAAGGTTTCTGACATTTGGTAAACACATGGGTATGACACAGAGCACAATAGGAACTACAGTTCAGAAACAATGATACGTACGTTTCTGCGGAATGTCATTAAATACATGTGAGCTTTCTTCTGTCAGCATTTGTATTTTCACAGGATGTAGTAGCAAAACATTAGTTTTGTGGAAAAGGAAGGTTAAAAAGACATCTGCATATTGTTTTACTGTTTTGTTTTACTTTTAATATTTGTGTATCTTTCTGATGTGGGCCATATATCCAAGATGGTTTGGTTTTGCACAAACAGTCTGGCTTTCTATTTGTCTAAGTGGTAATAAATTCCCATTGATCAGGGCTTAGTGGAAATTAGAACACCCTCCATGTGCCTCTGCTGGGGAGACTGCTCCCAGCAGACTCTCGCTTGCATTAAAAGCCCGCTGGAATGTTTCAGAGTGGTTGGTGTTGCTGCATATTACTTCGCAATGTCAATACCAGAAGGCCTATTGATTTGGATCACTTTCTTTAAATAAAAGAAATTATTCAGTATTTGAAAATTGTAAAAATGGCCACCTGGTGTAAAAATAATACTACCTCATCTCTCTTTCTTAGACTACCCATCAGCTTGGGAAAGCTTTGAATTATTGCACACTGTAATTATTTGAAAAAAACATATACCATATGTCGTCCTTTCAATGTATTGATTGTAAGGGCTTATATTTGTAGCCTTCTGCTAAAAAAATAAAACTTGAATTTATTAATTGCATTTTATTTTAGATTAAGATTAGGGGGATTTTTTTTAAGCAGTGTGTATGGGTGTTTTGAAGAGGGTGACCTGAGAAAGATAGAGATACATGCAAGACTTATCAGTCTTTCAGACCTGTACTTCTCAGTGTCAGTCAAGCAGCACTGGCAGAGGAGGTGTGGAGAGGTCTCTCTCTAACAGTGATTTCCATACGAGTGTCAGCAGACTGCTAAAAAGTGATAGAGAGAGGAGCTATGAAAGCAAAAAGGACAGATATGAAATGGAGGGCAATATATGCTATGCTAGTACCTGTACATATGAAACAATTTAGAATTAGTAAATACCTAAGTCAGCTGCTTAAATCCATGTTATAAGGAACCAGAAGTCAAGACTGCTCTGTATGAAATAAAGACTGCCAATAAATAAGGTGTGGTTTGGTTTTGGGGGTGTTTTTGTTTTGTTTTGTTTTGTTTTGTTTTTTTAAGAGGTTAGGAAGACTCAGAAACTCAGCCACACTCAGCCACGTATCAAAGAGTGCCATGTCTTAGGAAGGATCTTTCTTCTCTACAACAGTAGCTTATTATCTAAAAGTATTCTCAGTATTTTCACTCAGATTGTTTCCCACTCCTTCTTTTGGGTTACATTTTTCCTTTGCGTGATCCTTCAGGATCCTTCCTCATACTTCCTCACCCCACCTAAAAGCTTTACATATATGACCTATGGTCAGTGGGTGACAAAGCCTATTGAAGTGATGCAGCTCCTTGGGCTGCTGGGAAGACGTGACATTGCTTCTTCCTGGGCATTCTTCTCTAGCATTCTTCTGGAGCTCTACCATACTGAAATCTTAGTACTACTCTATAAAAATACTGCAGCTTTCTCTTCTAACTTAAAATGTGTTTTTTTCAAGAACAGCATCACTCATGCATAGCCTGTTAAATGAACACTTGTATTCAAATAACTTACTGATTATGCAAAACACCTCTGCCTGTTACGGTACACATTCAGTGCAGAAAATTGCTCTGTTAGTTGGACTGCTTTTCCCGTCACAATGAAACATACATCTGCTCACAGCTAAAAGTCCAAGGGCCTGATTTACTAAAAATTAGTGATCCATCAGATTGATGGGCAATCTACGCTCTTGGTGCCTTGAAATTTCTTGCATCAGTCACCAGATCATGATTTACTAATAGGGTTTCAGGGCTTGCAAAATAGCAGAACTCTAACGACATATTAATATTTAATCTGGCATTTTAAGTGCACCTAACAAAAGACCCCAGAGCTGCTGACAGGACCCTAAATTGTGAATTTCTTAAAAAGGAATTGAGTATTGCCATAGTGATTTCATGTGGAAATTTGAAATAAAAAGAAATACGCGAGTTAAGCCCGGCGTCTGAATTTACAGGCTTCTGACTATATTTTCTTGAAAAAATGTTTATAGTTTGGTTTTTCATAGTCTAGCTTCATTAACATATAACAAAGCTTCCTTTGGCAATTTCACTGTCCATAGCTCATGATGGCAGAGAAATTTCAAAACTCATTTCTATTTTGTGTGCAATTAAACAGTCTGTTCTTTAAATACTCAACCCACTTGGCAACTCTAGGAAGGTGCTAAATGAGAGTAAAAATAATGTACAAATCACAAAGACCTCTTTTTTACCATGAAATTTAATAATTGAATCTGCACAGACTTAATAAATTGGGCCCTCTGTGTTTTGTATAACATTTTTAAGTAACCAAGAAAGGCAAGAAGCCGAATTACATGTTGATAGTGTTTCTACTGTTTCACAGCTTAAATAAGAGCAATAAAGTGAGTTAATAAGCAACTTCTCCTGCTGCTGTCAGATGAATATTCTAATTTTACAAAATGTGTATAGTGCATGTTTCTTCCATTTTCATATGCCATAATTTATGAAAAATGTTCCCAACACTACCTGTAATAACAAAATTTTTATTACTGTGCAAATGAGGGTTATAAATGATGTTGCCTATCTATGGAACAAAACACAAAAGACAACTTATTAGTAAAAGACAAATTGCTCAGCAAGTTTCAATGAGCTGCTATGTTTGTCACGAAGAAACCTTTTATTTGCACAGATCAATGCTTTTATAATCCATTTAAATTAATATACTTGCCACTAGGTGGCTATTTCTGATCAGATCATTTTACCATTTTAATTACATTTTTAATATCCTGGCTGCATAAACAAAGATAAATTACAAGCCTTGCACAATCTGGTTGCTAGCTCAGGTACAATCTGTAATAATATCAGCTTTTGTTTGTGCCTCCTCTAATTAGATTCTGAAATCTAGGCTTTATCAATCAATAATTTTAATTTCAGAATTGCCTTTTGATCTTACATTTCATGTTTGTTTGCAGAAAATGATCAGTAGGACAAAGCTGATAATTTATGCAGAAACAATCTCTCAGCAGAGTTACAAGCGCATTCCTAGCCATCAACACAACCCGGCAGACTAAGCTTGACACAGGTCTAATTAGCATGCAGATATGTGTCGCCTCATTGGCAATTCAAATTGCTTTTTTATAATGTACCTCAAATTGTGCTACTCAAACATTGTATTTGATTTCCAAAGCCCCCTGGGCATCCCATAATGTCTCCCTTCATCCTGGGTATGAAGCATTTATTGAACAATCTGCTTCGACTCTGGCTATCTTTTTGAGAACACCCAAACATCGTAGCCGTGGGACCAGCTTTTCCTCGTCAGACAGCAAGTTGCTCGTGTGAAGCGCCGTGTGCCACGTCCACAGGTTCAGCGATAATATGTTACCTTGCGAGCTCCTGCTCCCACGGTGGCTGCTCTGTAGAGGGCTTCGTTCCTGTGCCAGTCATTTAGAAAGGGGGAGGATGTCTACAGAGCACACATTAATATGCGGCACATAACCACGTCTCTGAATGCCAGCCTTCCATTCTTCATTAAACAAAATGGCTGGATTGCAGTGATTGTTTTCCCCTCCACACGCGCGCGCGCACAGACACACACACCATGCACGCAGGCACATATCCACACACCCCCCACACGCACTCCAGCTTTCTCTCTTTTTCTCCCTCACACATATGCACGCACTTTCCCCCACGCACATGAACACACACACACCCGCACCCCCCACGTTCCCTGCCGTGGCGTGGCATTGTCAGCGTGGTGAGTTACGTGCAAAAAGTTGTCTGCGGCATGCGTGACACGCGAGGAGATTCCTGCCAATGTCAGGGCCCTTTTTTGCCATGCAGCAACAAGTGGCAGAATCAATGGTGTACAGTTATTCAGCAATGTAATTCATTTCACTGGCTTTGGCTTCTAGCCAGATCCGCCATCTGTCTCTTGCTCTCCCTCTCTCTCTCTCTCCTGAATTTGTCCTACATTTCGTAATGTTACGTGCTTGCCATCCTTATTCTATGTCAGAGGTACAGCACGAGCCTCACCCCCGTTCCGGCTTGGAGTTCTCCGAGTTCGGTGGCACTTTGGATATTCCACTTCAGTGCCACGGGAAGAAAAGGGTAAGCAAAAAACAGAGGGATAGCTGCAAAGAGAACGGTGCTCTTGTGTCCAAAAGCCGGAGCCTCCGCTTTTTATTTAAAGCATTGATATGGATCTGTCTCACACGGGAACTTTTCCTGCTTCGTTAGAGTATCTTCATTTCCTTTATTGGATGCTGGCACTGTACGCCACTGCACAGCTCCGTGGAATGCCTGCCGTTGGATACTTGCAGATCCCTGCCACCAAGCAACCTCCTGCATTGGAAATCGGGTGACTACTCCAGGATCTTATGCGTGCTTGCTGTTTGAAGCTGCAGAAAAGTGAATAATCAATTAAGTATTGATTTCTTGTAAGATTTGGTAAATTTCAAAGGCAAGACAAAGAGGATGGCTTAAGGAAAGCACTGCAGGGACTTGGCGTAAATTAGACAACTAACAGCAGTGCAGAATAAAATAACACCTCAACTGAATATTTCCTTGGAAGAATTAGCACCAGCTATTGGAAGACGATGGTGGATTTAATCAAGACGACAGGCACGCTTGAGTTTTAACCGTGAACCTGAAAGAGGAGCTAATTATAACCACCTTTTTATATGGAGTTAATTTGACTGAATGGATGCAAATGTGCTTTATTTATGGATGAAGAAGCAAGCCTTACAGCATTGACTTTGGGATCATCGCATATGCTAAGCTTTACAGCTTCTCTAAAAGTCAAGCCTACAGTACATTTTTATTTACTGAGAAGGTATTTATATGTAAGCATAAGCTAATCATACAAAAGATTCATCAGAACAATGTACTGTGGCACTGAGGATCTAATTATAATTTTTGCAGCATTTAATGTTTTCTCTAATTTGGTGCTTTTCAACCCTTGCTTGTGATGGGCTATAAATGGGACAATAAATGTATGATTTAAACTATTGTGATTTTCATCGTGTAGTTTATTAATCGTACTGTAGTTTTTTTAGCATGTTTCTAAATTATTCATTCGTAATTTATAATGAAAGAAGCAGAACTGGTGGGGTGGCTTTAAATTCATTTATAATCTTCTTACAGATCTAAATGTACAGGTTCTACCAGTAGATGAGCTCTATAATTATGAAAGAATGTTGAAATTTTCAGATAAATGGGGCACCGACTTTACAATGGGCACAATATTGTACAATCAGTAAAAGGAGGATTGTTATGTTTTGACTCTGTGGAGACTGGTCTTGGTTAGTTAACTCCTTCTCTGCTGATAATGGTAAGCAAATGTATCTTATACAAGAAAAGAGGGGGGGGAATGTTATGTATTAGTTTGATGCTTTGCTAGTCTGAAACCTTAGCATATTTCTTTTCCATTTATTTCCATTTCTGTTACTTTTCTTTTCCCTATTTGCTTCTCTGGTTTTTGTCGGGGTTTTTTTTCCTCCTGTCTTACAATCTATATTCCCTGAGCAACCACAGGAACCAAGTTACATTAAGCTTCAACACAAAGACGATGTAAGAATAATGAATCCTCATTTGCATCGACATTTGTATTCAGATTTGCCAGGCTATAAACTTGGCAGATCAAGCGGAATATTAAGTAGAGGCTTCCATGGTAAATTGCGACTCTTGCAATTGCTGAGTCGTCTTTCCTGGTTTTTTGCATGTGTGCGTATGTGTGCATATGTGTACATGTGTATGTAAGTGTGTATCAGTAGTGGCAGGCAAAGTCTCATGACTACTGGAAAGCACGCTGACCTTCTTGTTGTTTCGGTATATGTGTCAGTTTATGCAAAATGAAGCAGGAATACAGCAGCAGTAAGCATTTTAGCTGAAAGTATAGTGTTTCCTGTAGTGCAACATACAGCTAAAGTATTAACTCCCTTGTCTAGAGACCGTGTGAAAGAATTCTTTAAGCAAATAGGTAAACTCAGTTATGAAAGCAAACAGGTCTTCTGTATCAGATGGAGGTTTGATTTCACTGCAAGTAGAGCCCAAGCACAAACTGCGAAATAGCACTAAACCTACCTGCTGCATAACATGATACACTGTTCTATCAGTGACGGGTGTTAATGTATGCATGTACGTTTCCGTTAAAAATTTGGGCCTTGGTATGCCTATCGTCAGGTGCTCCCCACCTTGGTTTGGCTGGACTGTCTTCAGCTTCACAGCAGTGTGTCTGACAGCAAAGTTGGCCCTTTTCTTCAAGGGTTGGACATCAAGCCTTTTCCTTTGCTGACATTTGCTGTAGAAGAGGTGATCCTAGCTACACATTCCCCTAAGAATTCCTCCTTTCTCTGGATAAGTTTTTTTCAGAATGCATAATTGCAAAAGTGAAACATTTACCTTATCATTCTCCTTTTTAACTTTGTATTATTGAAAGCAATTTATGCACGAGCTTTGGAAACTTTAAGTTATCCGTGACATGGATTATATTATTTCTGAAGCAGTGAAAAAGTGCTTAGTCAACAAGTGCTAAAAATCCTCCCAGACTCACATCTGCTACCCATAGCTTTTAAAGTAGTTGTCTCAGGACTCTGACAAAGTTCTCCGGAGAGTACTCGAGAGTGACACTGAATTAGAAGATGCAGGAAATGATCAGACATGCAGGAAATGCTACCAGTGCCTTTTCATACACAGCACCTCCCTACCACACATGTAAGTATAAACCTAGCAAAGAGAATGACAGTGCATTCCATAGCATGTGTTTTCATAATCATTTATAATATGCTTCTATGTTAAAGAGGTACAGTGATTGAGAAAAATTCTGGTTTTTTTCCCAGTCCTTCCTAAACAAGTTGAGGGACTGAATTTAAAAACTTAATCTGTGGCTGGTTATTTAGCTTGATCCATTGCAAAACAAGTGCAATGCAATAGCTAAACCTATTGTAAACAATATTATACTGTATAATTATTGGTTATAATTTCCGCTGGGAAAGTTGCATCAGCTTTGTTTTCTGTAAAAACACATGAAACCCTAATACTATTTGGATTTACTTTAATTTTTATTTTAGGCAGTAATAGAATAATTGATCATGTAGGGAATGGTCAATTGTAATGCAGAGTTCAGTAAGGGTGGAAGGTGATATGCTGCTCATGTAGAACAGTAACCTATGGCAGACAAAGGTAGCCATGCATCATTCTTTGTTTACTATTCTTGAGAAGCTTTAGAACTTGATTCTTTTAATATAGGGGAAAACATGGAATATGATACCTCCTTCCTTTGAAAGAGAGTTCTGGGCTACATTTCCAAAATGGTGCTTGATGTAGAAGGGAAAGGTAGAACTTTCAATATGTGTTTCCGTACTCCACTTCCATATGCACATCATCTTGATGAATTATTATTAAACTTTGTAGTTTGGGTTAGTACATGCACTTGTCATGAATTGCTTTGCAAAGTTACCCTAAAAGAGCTAACAAAGTGGTCCTTTTCTGAGAAGGGGGAAAAAAAAATACTCTTTCACTGGTTTTCCAACAAAAAAGATCCAGTGGAAAAGAAGCCTTGAGATTTAAGTTACAAATCCATAGATAATAACAGGTTAATAAACTCTAATGTTTTTGCTGGACACACATTTACAACAGTCATTCCCCAAAGTGAATCTTTTGAAAAAGTAATTCCTGTTGAAGCTTTTTTGCCCCTGTACAAAATCCCCCAACTTCTTGCTGCCTATGACTACAGAACCCAAAGAAAGGAGAGACGAATGAAAAGTACTTTAAGTTCCAAATACATTCATCATTTTCACTGACAAAAAGATAAAAACACCCGGCATAAAAGGAGGTGTGAAGCTAATATTTCCTGGGAGAAACTCCAGTCTGTTCTCTGGCCTTTTTATGTGTACTGTGTTGTTGAGTAAAATACTGGAGTGCTATTTATAACAAAAATGTACTGCATGATGGGTGTTCACCATCACTGGACAGGGTGTAGCACTGTCAGCCCAGGCATAGCATACAGATGCTTTAGAAGGAAAGCTCAAGGCCTGTTACAACATTTCATTCTAGCTCATTGTGTTGCTAAAAATTTTAAGATTCCATCACAAAGATCACTATATATAGTAAGAGCCAGATCTGCTGGCCCATAGAATTTGAAGGGAAGCTATCATTTTTTATAATTATTCTTCTGATCAAAGATCCTTTTATGTAGCCTACTTTTGTGATGAGTATCACTCAAGGTTTGTGCTTCTTACTGGAAGCTTGTCTGTTTGTCTCCCTGGTGTGGACTTCACCTGGGGACTGAATTGTAAGCTTTCTGCATCTGCAGGAATGTAGTTTCCTAAATAGTTTTTTTTTCCTGTTTTCCTGATTACTTTGTGCATGTAACAGCAGTTTGAACTTAGACAATTTAACTGTTTCTGTTATGTAGACTGTAAAACATTTCCCCTTCATGTTTTTTGTTTCCTAGACACAAAGGAGACAAGTGATTTTTCAAAGAAGCAAACAGGTAGATATGTAAAGCAGGGAGGAGAAGAGATAAGAGACTGAGACTGGGAAGTGGCTTTTGCACTGTTTTTTACAAATGATAAGACTTAAATCTTTCTTTCCAATGTGTAACTTATGTGTTTTCTCCTGCTTTATGGTCGCTTCAGTGGTATGTCTTTTGAGACACTTTATCTGTAATCTCCAATTGTGCACACTGCAGTTCTTTACAACTAATAGTTGAAGGGTTTGTACAAGATTCTGTAGCTTTCTTAAAGACTTTGCTGGGTAAGTGTAATCCACCGAAATGTGTTACTTGCCCTACTTTGGCAGGCCAAGAAGAAGTTCATCTTTTCCTTAGTAAAATAAATATGCTTTCAATACCAAGAGCTTTCACATGGCAAAGCTTTTAATTTAATTGCCAGGATTAAGTTAGCTCTTTTCAGCTTCAAGCAGTCCTTCGATTACTAAAGACAAAATTGTAATGACTATAAATATTGTTAGATAATGAATAAACTGAATAGGCATGAAATTTCCTCAGATCTGAGATCTCTTCCTGTGGTTTGTTACTTATTGCATCTTGTATCAAATTACACTGCAATCCTGTAATTTATGTTTGTATACCATCTAGCATAATAAGGCTCCAGTTCTGATCAGTATCATAACATAAATAATGATAGAAATGCACTATTTTAGACAATAGGCAAGCTTTCCAGGGTGGTTGTTTATTTGCATAATCAACACTGTCTCATTTAGCTTAGTGGTTACTGCTTTTGGCAAAATTCTGTGGTCATTCATTGTGCTTTGAATGTCATTGGGAATTTTGGTTAATGAAAACAGATTTTGATGCAAGGTCAGTTCTCTGAAAACCATACCAACCCACACTGCATTATTGTCACAGTGAGTCATATAGTGAACAACATGGAAATCACTTTGAACTGAACTTGGCCAGCTCTGGGGCTGAATTCAACACTTGGGTCACAAAACTCAGCAACTGAGCACAGGGGAAGATTGAGGCAAGGAGAATCTAATTTCTGAATTTTAGGTTATTACAGTACAGAGGTAAGAGGTGGGGGAAAGCTTCTGTGAAATGGTGGAGGGAATACTGGATGCTGATAAAACATGTACTGAGACATGGGAAATTAAACAATATTTTTACTGTTAACCTGATGTCCATAGTTAAAATAAAGAACAAGAAGCAGAACACAAATTCCAGTCATTGCAACTTGCAATGTATAACTACCAGTTTCTCCTGGATCCATAATTTATGTTGAAACCTGACATGAATCATGCCACATAGAAGTGGTCCTAGGCTGCAGAAGATAAATCTAATGACACATCAGCTACTACTAATTTAGGGCTGCCTGCTTCTGCTCTCAGTAATGCAAGTGGGAGTTTTTCTGTGGACTACTTTGGGAGCTGTATTTGGTCTCACTCACAATACACTGAAGTTACTTGTGCTATACTATGCCACAGTCATAATCACTGCATAGAAGGTAGCATTTTAAATATCTGAAATATTCTGAGATGTGTTTATGGGGCCATATTCAGTTTAAAAGTTTGGTCATCCTACTTTAAGTGTTTTCCCATTAGTAGTTAACATAGCAGTTTATCACTGTAGTTTAGAGAATTATTTGATTTTTCCTTTCAGCAAAATTTAAGTTTTTGCATAATAAATTCTTTATATAACAAATAGAATTTCTTCAAAACCACTCTTCACTTTTTAGACTATTGTACTCCTCCTTAGAAAACATAAATAAAATGCTGGGGAAAAAAAGAGGTTGCAAAGGGTCCAGCTATGAAATTTTTTCCTTCACCTTACTTTTCTCAAATTCAGGTTAGCTTTCCTTGGGTTGACAAGTGCATTTGTGTCCCAACCAGACAGTAAATTCCCCCCTGAAAATCCTTGCAGCCAGGATGACCCTAGTGAAACTTGGAACAGTGTTGAAAACATGGGGATGAACTCTCATCCCATTGATACCTTGCAGAATCTTGTTGACAATTAGTAAACTCAGTACACCAAAAAAAAAAAAAAAAAAAAAAAAGAAAAAATAGAGAGGCAGGATATGGTGAAACTACTGGTCAGAAATATAAGTTTGGAGGGAAAAATGGGAAAAGTGAAGAAGGGCAGACATATGCATGTGTGGCTGTGTCGTATCAGATATGCCGGGCAATGTTAGCAGAACTTCCTCCATAGATCCACTTAGATGCAACAGGTAGGAGACAGCACTCTTCTAGGAAAGTGTTTGTGAAATGCAAGAATATATGGACCTTTACAGCACAGGTGAAACATAATTTACACTGTTTAAACAGTGGAGGTTGTTTTAGAAAAAAAAGGACAAGATGTTTTCTAGAATCAACAACTGAATTTTTACTCTCTGTTTTCACAGCTTCTAAAATTTTTCTAACTATTTTGTTTTACACTTTCACCAATATTGTGTATGATCTTTACGCTCCAACCATCAAAAATGTTTTCCATTTCTTATACATACTACTTCAAGAGTGCTTCTTCTCATGCGTAATAAGTAGTACTATCTGGATGACCTGCTGAAAGTCTTGCATGGATTCTCAGCAAGATCAAAGTTAAAACCAGAAAGAAGTTGTAATCTTCTTGACTATTTACAGGGAGATTAATAATTGAGGGATAAGGCTATTTTGTCCTCAACAAAAATGGAGGATTGTGAATAAAAATGCTTAGTACACTGTGGGGGTTTCTAATAAGTCATCCAATAATTTTGTCTCAGTTGTAGCTTCCACTCTTTTGTTTAATCATCTTTTTTCCAAATGAATCTAGGTTTAGTGTTCCTTATTACTTGTATTTTATTTCCAGGCCATGCTTTAGTCCAATTCTACACCAGGACACTTCCCGACGTTTACTCTTGTGAAACATCGAGCATCTAAAGCATATTCAGATCCTCTGACATCGAGCATCACACAGGTTTTGCCCAGAATACCTTGTTATTTCTTTAAGACTCAGTTAGCATGTTGTGTCCTTAAAAACTGAGAGTACAAGGATGGTGATTCCTGAAGTTTACTTTCATTGGCATTTTGCATTAAAGAAAAAATAAACTGTTCTTTAAGGTAAATCCAATATTTTGAGGTTGGCCAGATATGTGGGATTTTTTCATATTGGGAGTGCCCATTTCAAAGGGACATGAATGACAGCAATTTCTAAAATCAGGAACTTGTCCCAGATGTGAAAAATAGCAGTCTCCAATCTTTAACTTACCTTTTTAAAACATTAACTTCAGTCAATAATGCATTTCAAATAACATATCTATTTCTTTAAAAAACAAACCATCATTCATGGTAAATTTATCTAATATAAAAAAAACTGGTTTTAATATCAGTTTTAAAGTAACTATGTATTTATGCACAATTACAGCAAAGATTTCTAATACCCAGGCTGTAAATATGATAGGAAATGCAATGCAGAAAAAGGTAGTAGAGAGAGTTTTTTGTTTCTGCCCCTGAAAGGGCATACTGGAAAGAGCTGGCTTGAGCAGTGTTACAGTCAATACAAAAAGGGAGGAGTTTCTTCCATTCAAAAGATGAAAATATTATCTTTTTATCATCAAATCATTTAGAAAAGAATCCACAGGTGGGAATCCTGAAAGCTTACATGAGTCAGAAAGGTCAAAAACCAATTTCTGACTTGTTGAAGACACCCTCCTGATTCTTTGAAGTGTGATTTTTTTATTTCTTTTTTTTTTCTTCTTTTTTTTTTTTTTTCATAGTGGTATTCTTGGCCAGTCCGGCAGCCTATTAGACAGTCAGACTGCTGCATTTGACTTTTCTAAAGTCTGTATTGGCTTCTTATTTGCACCTCCATTTAGTTTGAGGCTTGATCTCTGAAGGTTTATTTGGTTTGTATTTGGTGATATCTCTATACGCTTGTCATTACATTTGTCATATACAGAGCAGGACTGTTTATTGTGATGGTCTCTCGGCCCTATGATTTACAACTTCCAAATATGCTGGACTCTGTAGATCTTCAAAACGTGGTGGAAAACCCTATATAGAAACCAGATTTTTTCATGAAGGTGTTGACTTACAGAAAAAAATACACAGTCACCTTCTGCCGTGGGATCTGCTTTTGAATGTATGACTGTGTACTGCAACATGGCCTTAAGAATACACTCAGTAGAACTGCTAATAATTGCGAAGTCAAACAAATATTTCTAAATAAGGCATTTAGTCAAAGATCAGAAATCGTTTATTTTCACATTACATCTCAAAGAATTTGTCTCCCAAAATATGTAGCTTTTTTACATTTTGATAGCAGTCACATTTCCCATTATTGTCAAATGTGATAGATTTTTGCTCATAAAAATTTCTTTCAGGGGTAGGGGAGAAAGAAAAAGGGGTTTACTAACTCAATTGGAGTCCTGATACTTCAGCTAAATGCTTTACCAAAAAATTGAGAAAATTAAAATATAAAAATAAAAGAGACCATAGAGGTAAAATATTCTGGGAATTTTTTCCTCTATGTTAATGATTTTAGCAACATCTGTTACATCTGCAGGAGTCTGGTAGCATTTCACAGCAATCAGGGTTGGAGGAACATTCAGCGTTGTGTAAGAGTCAATCCTGAAAGACAATATGCATTTTCCCATTAGAAACAACCCTCTTTATCTGGACCTGACTGAATCATCACATTATTTTCCCTACTTGAATATCCTTTCTGAGATCCACTTTTATCTCGAAGCAGGAATATGCTGTTCATGAAGGGGTGAAAATATCTGACTACAGCTCCTAGATTCAATCTTCTTTATATGAAACATTCAGACATCTGTCCTTACTTATAATTCTTATTTCATTAAAAGTGCTCCTTGAAGATAAAGCTTTTCATATTCTTATTCTAGACACACTAGGAACAAGTTTAGTATGAGTTGGTGTGTTGTTGCTTTCTTAGAAATAGATGTACGATGTTGCACAGAGGTTACCAAGGTGTTGATTGCAAATGACCTATTGAAATTTGGAGGCAAAAAATACACTCAACCCACTTTCCCCAAGGAGGGGAAAAAGAAAAAAAAAAAAAAAAAAAAAAGAAAGGAAAACCCAAACCTACTGGATTTCAGCTGAAGGCTTGCAAATCATTGTGTGAAATACTAACCTTTCATCGCATGCAACAGATCCTATTATGTGACAGTATGAATCTTCTAATCAAGCTGCTTAAAACCCTCAGGCCATAGCTTGACAATACAGTAAATCTTGCTTCAGAGCTCTTACTATAGGACTGGAAATGCCACAGCCACGTGATGTAAAGCATTCATCCACTATAAGATCATTCTTATGTTTGTACCACTGACTTTTTGCTGGATCAGGTATCATTTTTCCTCCTACAGCTGACATAAAACCCCTGTAAGAGCAGAAAGTTGATATAAATGTTATATTGCTTGTTCTGGGCAGTTCAGTATATCCACATTCGAACAAAATCAAATTAGTACCTGATAGTGCAAAAATCTAGTATAAGTGGTGGTGAAATTGCAGCCTCAGAAAAAAATAATTTCCTCTGTGAGGGTGTTGCTGATTTCCAAAATATCTGAAAGTGCTAGGAGCACTGCAAAGTCATATACTGAGGACTCATCATAAGATTAAACACTTTGTCCTACCTGTAGACATAGGTACCTAGTAGAGCTTACTAAAACTTTGAGTCTACAAGTTCTACCACACAATACTTAGTACTAGTAATATGAGTAAGAGTATGCAGTGTGAGATCTTAAAAATCCTCTTGTCCTGTGCTATATTGTGTGTATAAAAGTGTAGGCATTAATTTTTTGGGATATTTTTTCAGTTGCTCCTAAATGCTGACCAGAAAGTTGGAAGGGGTGACATCCTCCTGCAGTTTGTTCTCATTGGTTTTCACTGCCAAAGTTTTCATGATAAGCATCAAAATTTGTACCAGCAATTGTCCCCGGCTGTGCTTAATAGTAAAACAAGATGGAAAGAACATTTTTGAGAACATATTGTTCATCTGTATGCAAACTACTTGAGTTGAATTTGTTGAAAACCTCTTGCTTTTTTGCCTTACGCCCACACCAGTGCTGTTCCAAAATATTCCAGTTTCAGCACACGTAATTCTTATTGTTCCTGGCACAGCTTACAGAAGAAAGGGATTCTGAGGAGATTTCAAAACTGCTTCTGTCCAGTATAACAGTCATCTAAAGCCTAACTGAACTGTGTCAGTTAACATCCACTATAATAATAACATACTTGATACTACTATACTTTAAATGCATTTGTACTGTCTTTTGTAGAATAAAGAAGGATTAACAGATGACCTAACAGTTATTAGTAGTCCAAATAATAAGGCTACTTCTTATTTAGTTGCATTTCTTTAGTGCAAATGCATTATGACACCAATAGTTTTATACCTGGAGCTCAGAAGGATCCACTTTCAAAGTTTAAAGCAACTGTTGGCATAAATGACCGTAAAAAGACTTTTGAAGTGGAAAGTATTAGTCAAAGTTGGAAGATATTCAAAGGCAAATTAAATGTGTGTTCATAAAGTTACAATTTTGCAAACAAGTTATGTAAAGGAGGTTAAAAGGAGAAGCTGAGGAAGCAATAAAATGGGACTGAAACATATAGACAAAATAAGTATGTTGAAACTGTTTTGTGAGATTCTCAGGAGAAAGTTGAGTTATGCCTGCTTTTGCTTTTGGTGATAATGACGGTATGAAGAGAAGGAGTCCAAGGGATTAAGGCATTATTGTAATACTTTAAGGAACTTGTATCATTTCCTGACACCTTAAAGCCTTAGGAAAAAAAGTAGCTTTAAATACCTGTTTTCTGGGCACAATCAGTGACATCATAGTTCTTAATAACAGAGGCTTGAAAGAGCTGTAATTTTTCAAAACCTCCTCTTTAGGCAATATTGGATTTATTTACTTGGAAAAGAGAACTAAAAGGTCTGTGTTTCAGATTTCTTTTCTGTTTCTCATTGGTTTTGTGTTTGGGATTTCAGTGCATCTGGGTATCACCAAATGTGACACTACTTCTACCCTCAAGTCTTATCTTACCAATGTTTGAAGGTCCTTGACCTCGAAGTCCATCTGTCTGACTGTTGCAGAGACTCCCAGACAGCAGCTGTGGTGATATTCTTCCTGGCTATTACAGATGTGCATCGGACAGAAGTTTTTATTCCACATGATGCATGTAAGGTGACAAGGAAACCCAGGCTTTCCATTTTGGAGAGTGCAGCCTGCCTACCAGTTTGACTCTTCTCTCCATCACCCACAAAAGACCTGGAAATAGCGTGGTTGAAATCACCCTGTATAGGAACTGCCAAGCCTTTGTCTACTGTTTCTGCTGGAAAGCCAAAACTGGGGCTGGTATTTTTCAACTTTTCTGTTCTCTCTTGACGTGCAGTTCCTGACTTCAGAGGTAAGTCTCGTGCCATCTTACAGTAACAGTTATCAGATAATTCTGCATGAGTACAGAAGTACTCATATAAACTGGAAGCAGTAAATAGATATGACCATTGCCCTTGTCCTATCTTTTTGTAACTGATGCTATCTATAACTCTTTGCATTTTTATGCTCCAGTATTTTTAGTTTAAGTCAAATTTTGCTTCAGTTTGACTGCTTAAAGAAAGTGTGTGTGCACATCAACCTGTCTGTTTCTGTGTACATATATATCAAAATATATTTTCAGGGCTGTAGGGTGAAATATACAAGTAAAGAATTCTGAGATTGGCTGCAGACTCAATCATATGTCTCATATTGAAAGAGAATTACTTGGCTGAATTTGTCTCACAGATATTTTGGCTGCTTTTTGTTTGTATTTTCTGCCAGTAACAGATATCAAAATAAGAGCAAAGATTTTTTTCCCCCTAAACTGCCAAATTAAAACTGTTGTCAGTTCCTTCCAGTTCAATGCTCTTTCATAGAATCATAAAGTAACCAACTATGTGAACAAGAAAAAAAGTCTGATAAATATTTGTATTGGGCTCTTCTCAATCAGAACTTCATAGAGATGTTGTGTTAGAAGGGACCTTAAGAGGTCACCTAATCTATCTCCCTGCTCTGTAAGGAATCAGTTATACACAGAGTGTTACTGACAAACATTTGTCTAACATTCTTAAAAAATAGCCATTACACAGGCTGCCTCAACCTCACTGAGCAACCTGTTTTAATACTATTTTTTAAATATGAAAGTTTTCCATAACATCTGAATTAAATATTTTTCTGATGCAAATACACTGATTACTTCTTTCCTTACCACCAGGGAATATGAAGAACAATGGATCATTCTTATAACAAAAATTTATTTATGCGACTGCTTTTGTCATCAGCTGTTTGATTCTGTTGGTTGCATCAGTGGCTATATACATAACATTGGTCTCACTGGTATAGAGTTTGTCATGTTTAGTAAATATGGATCTTTGCCAGTGAATCTGATATCACATTATATGCTTTATATAAATATATGGAGAGAGAGAGACTAAAGCTTCTAGGTGAGCAATCTGTAATAAGTCTAAATATTCAGGTAATATATTTCACAATTTCAGAAATTATGAAGCATAGATAATGTATATTTATACAGTTGATAACTTTGAATTTCCACTTGCTGTATGATATTACAGTGTTTGCAAAAATGGTACAAAATTATGAGTAAACTAATACATAAATTCATTTTGTATCCAGAAAGGGCTCCTGTGACTTTTGGGATAGTCACATTCTGCTTAGTGACCAGGATATAAAAGTGTGTGTCAGCTTCAGGTTAATTATTTCATAGTCAAACACGATGTGTAAGGTACAAAAACATACAAAGACACACACACAGAAATCACAAACCACTCATGCTTCTGAGCTTCTAAAACTGAATCAGAGAAATAGCATTAAATTATCTGCCTCAGTTTAGTTCAGACTTTTTAACCAATGAACTTTGGGCAGGTTCTTTTTTTTTTTTTTTTTTCCCTGAGCAGTTCACCCAACCATCATCAAAATGGGTTGTAATGAAAAGAACTGCAATATCAAAAAAAAAAAAAAAAAAAAAAAGAAGCTTTGAAAGACCTTAAAGTTCTGAAACTTTTGATCCAACACATGTTGTCCACAGGCCTCCTTAAAGAGATTTCCAAAAGGGGAAATATATCCTTCTAGTTCCAAATACAAATCTGGAAAAAAGGTCAGAAGGGGAGCAAGCACCCTCATAAAAACTGGAACATTTGTGTCATTTTCCCACAATACCATATATTTTCAAAGTCTACTACTCATTTTCTGGTTTCTAGTTTTTATATTCTTTGATAATTCACACCAAATTATCTTCCATGTCACATGTTAGAAGTAGGATTCCATGTTTTAACAAATGAAAAAGTTGAAAGATTTCATCGTTGGTACTACTCCATACTCATAGTTTGTATATGATTAACACACTCAGAAGCACAGAGATGCTGAGCTACAGTTTCATCCTCCATAAAAGAGAGGACACTTTTATTAAGGAAAGAAGTAATATCAAAGTACTTTTTCATTCTTTGCATGCACTTGTTTAAAGAAACTTTTTTTCTCCCTTTCCCTATATGCCTCCTCTGCTCAGCAACCTAAGAGAAAGTATCTCTTTGACTAACTTTTGTCTGTAATGTTGTAAGACTTACATTCTCCAAAGTATATGTTTGGACTCAGTTTTGTAAAGTGTTTGTAGAACACTATCTAATGATACAATCAGTACAATATAATAATATTGTCACAAGTAATTCTTTATTTTTCTGTTTTGTGTTTAATGCTGTAGACTGAATCTACAAATGTAGTTCTACTTGATATGCATCTGTAGAGAATGAAAAAATTTTGAATTGTTAAAAATGACCGCCTCATTAAAAACCTTACTCCTCATTTGATCTTCTCCTTTGAAACCATTTTAAAATGTGACAAAGATGAAAATGATTTCAGAGAAGGGCAAACCATAGGCAGCATTTGAATACCTGGGGATCTGCCATACCATCACATAGGCTTAATGAAAAATTGAATAAATTACTATTTATTGATTTTTTCACTATTTATAAATTGATGGGACAGTCTGTAATGAGATCATGCCATTATAATAGGATCATAAATGAAACCCGTCCATGAGTTGTTATTAAGGATGCATCCACATTTTCATTTGAGTTCACTTTTTTTCTGGACTGTAACTACTAAAAATGCCTTTACTGTGAACATGCCTGAGCTGTATTTTGTTATCATTTCAATAGGTACATCCATGTTTCCTACTGCTTGTGTTTTCTCTGATGTGAGGTGGTTAATCAAGAAATAACAGTAAAGCAGAAATTCCCTGTGTTCTAGAAGGCAGATTGCAAAGGACAATAGCTGAGACATGGATCATGGATGTATCAATTGGTCATGACAAAGGATCATATTAAAACATCCTTCTTTAGACACCTTGTTTACAATTAAACCATTTCACCTTGAAGAGAGTTTGTGTTGAGTACATTACGGTCTGGATGACTAAATCACAGTCCATGCCTGAGCTCTGGTGCTGCCCATTCAAAGCCTGGGTGCGCTGTGGACAGGAGACCAGTGCCTGTCTTCCAGACCAGGCTTCTCTGAGCGTGCAGTACTCAGAAGTGTGGGCAACGGTGAGCATCTCAGGGCTGAGATGGCACTGAAACCTATACAGTTTGGAACATATCCTGATAGCCTGTCATATGAACTGATGGGCAAAGATAAACTTAACTAGAAGAAGCCTAGCTACAACCAGTTGTTGGAAGAGAAAAAAATTAAGTTGACTGAACAAGCTTCCTAAAGAAAAGAAGTGTAAATCTGGTGGCTCATTTTAGAGGTTGTTTGACTGAAACATGAGAAACTTATTTTGGAAGCTGTACTTCTTACAAACTAGAAGAGAATATGTCCATTTCAACGTATTGGCTGGAAGCCTTGTTAAAAGATCTGAAGCAGGTGTGCATAAACACAACGTCCATTTCTGACTACCAGAGAGCTTCCATGTTAATTTTACCAAGCTTTGTACATGATTACAAAGATCGAACAAATCCTAATGCATAATCTTAAATACAACTAGGCAAAACGTGGCTATGACTTGCTAGGTTTTACTCGTATTTTAAACAGCAAGAGCTTAAATGAGCTGCAAAAAAAAAAAATAAAAAATCCACCTCATATTGTAAAACTAAGACCCAGAATTTAAGGGACCTAAAATGCTTTGGTTTGGTGCTATCTATAGTATTCTGAAATATTTATAGTACTTGGACAAAAAGAAAGGTGCATTTAGAATTGCACATCAGTCTTCACTCAGAAGTGCTTTATTTTGTCTAAGTCACACCCTGAACATAACTGTAACATAGCATTTGAAGTTAATTATATCGTATCTAAGAAACACCCTGCATTTTATTGCAAGGCTGAATGTGCCAAAGGTTTGGGTGTTCCTACTGCCAGCAGCTAGTATCACAGTAGGAAAGTCCAGCTTCTGGCAAAACAGGATAAACCAAGAATTTTTATAGACATAGTGAAAATATACATACATTCATGAGTCAGTGGAATGAGTCACAAAAAACATGTTTTCACTTCAGAGGAAGCAACTTTAACCCATATTACTGACTCTTAGAAGGGTCAGTCATATTTTTTTATTGTAACTAGTTTTATGACACCCTCTTCCTACTTCTCTATTACCTACCCTGTGAATGAAGATCACGGCATTTTCAGAGTTCCTTTTGATCTGGAAAACTCACATCTGAGACAGCAAAGTGCTTAGGGGAACACTTTCAGCTCAAAGAAAAATAATTTCCTTCAGGAGGAGAAACAAAATAGTATAAAACAGAAAAAGAGCTGCTACAGAACAAGCATAACACTAGAAGGTATAGGGTTGTTAACTAGGAAATGATGTTTGGTGCCTACCTTTTCTAACTGCTGCTTAAGATATTTACCAGTGTGACACTTTTCAAAGAAATAGGGAATAAGGTAGCTAAAACTCTAATATGCTCTGAAAATTTAGGACTGATATTTCTATTTCCACAAAAGCTCTGGTGCACTCCTAAGCCTTAGTATGACCCTCTGAAAAAAACACTGTAAAGATCTGGTCCTTATCTTACTTTATGTGCTCTCACTCATAGCTGTTGCAGTGTACTAAGCTGATAGAAAAGTAGCTGTATCCATAAATATAATCAGCAATTATAAGTATTCACAAGAACAGAAATGTGTTCCTTAGGTAAATTTGCATCTTACATAAAATAACCTGATTCAATTAAAAAAAAAATGATATGCAAATACCATTGTTAAATTTTTTACAGTTACTAGTCTTGGGTTGATTTCTCTCACCTTTTTGCATGTACATACAAAGTGTGTACAATAAACCTTGCTGGAATTTGCTTAGCATAGATTTGGTGAATACCAACAACAGGAATTTTATTACTTTAGTGCATGAGTAATTGTCGCAGTGAAAATTCCTGATTTTTCAAAAATAAATGGTGCATAAAAGCACATAAAAGCTCAGTTAATATGTCTGAACTTGTTCAAGAACATGGCCCAGCTCAACCAATGGAACTAGGCTTTTATTCAGCAGAGACCTCTTAAATTCATTGCCTCACTGCACAGTAAATCTGTTCTTTTAGCAGGTTTTTCTTTTAGCAGGTAGTCAATTAAGGGGGGGGGGACAGGTGTCCTCATGATATATATCATTGCAGTGAAGTGCATGCTCTTACAACATTTCAGTTATCTTTAAATTTAATCATATATTATTTTAAGAGTTGTATTTTAACTAAGTTTGTGATTTTCTGGGTGACATGGTTATATTTTTAAGCATATAGATAGTGAGGAAAGCATACCTGTATTAGTAAGTCTCTCTCTTTTCACACACTCAACTCTATATATGTATTAACGAGGGAAGAAATATGCTGCCTTCTGTTTGCAATTCTCACCCTCTACTCTTCCATTGATTGGTATATGCACTTCAACTTAATGTGGATAAATAAAGGAACACCACAAAGTTATCATTTAGAAATTTAGGATAAGTGGCTAATAGAACATTTAAAATGTACAAGCATTACATTGCTGATGAGGAATTTCATAGCCTAAACATCAAAAAGGACATCGGTACATTTGGGGTAAGAGAACACAAACAGACCTGTAATGTTTACCAGATTAATTTTTAACTTCTAAGCCTTACAGTGATGACACTCATTGCTATAAAGAAATAGAAAAAGGACAGCAGTCTCTTTCATCAAGTGTATGCCATACAAGCCTAATTTTTAATTAAATTCCCTACAATTTAGTGTTCATAGAAACCAAATAATTGAAATATTAGATGATTCTGAAATGTAAACCTTATTTCTAATGTAGGCATTAAAATGTTGTTATAAACAACCATTCTATTCTTAATTGAATTTTCAAAAATTCCATTATTTAAAAAATAATAAATGTACTAATGGAGTTTGATAAGATTACTGTAACTGAACACTGCTATAAGCTTCAAATACTAGGAACACTGCATACACTGCAGATGAATTAGCTGTTCTTAAATTAAGGAATATTACAGTCAGTAATGGTATGACATTCTTTTTTATGGCCATGGCTTGGGTTATAATGTGACAGAAAAAAAATGTAATGTTTCCAAAATGACAGTTTTTAGATTTGTGTTGCCTGAGGTAGTTCAGCTGAACAATAAACTATAATTTGATTGATGGAAAATTGAAGTGGTTCATCTAACTTGCCAGGCTGTCTTACCCAAGGCTTTGGTTTTGCATGTATGATGATGTATCACAGTTTTAGAGATAATGTTGTTTGTATTATACATGAGATTTTTTTACACATAAAAATGAAGACTTCATTACCCAGTAAAGATCAAAATATGCTATGGATTAGCAAGGAATCAGGTTTGTTTGAGAATGGATTTGTACATCAAAACTTGCTCTCTTTGTGAAACCAAATGATAAATAGCATATAGTACTGGAGTGTCTTTATTTTTATGAGAAAATCAGCCATATCACCAGTTATGAAATTATTAACTTAAAGGAGGGGTGACATCTGCACCCAAGAGAAACAGAGTGTGGTAGCTTTTCCTTTCTTTAAAATTAATCCTGTGAAATAACAGACTGGTCAGCAGAAATCTTTTAGAAAGAGCAATAACATTTTTATAGATGTGTTAATATATACCTAAGGAAGAAAAAAGTTGAATACAAAAATAATAAAGATGTTATTAAATATATATTGTAACATTTATATAGATTTGGGGTTTTTTTTAATTACTGATGCAGTGTGTGTACAGTAACAGCTTCAGAAAAATTACTCTATAGTACTTTTTTTAGAATCCGTGAGGATAATTTTGAATTGCTCAAACCATTCAGTCACCAGCCATTTTTTCTCATAAGTGTTTTGCATCAAGAAAGATGTTTGTCCTCTGCTCTTCTGTCATCAAACTAGTTAGACCAGCCATCTCCAGACAGATAAAAATAAGGCATGGCATCTAATTTCAGCTGTTAACAGAAGCCAGATTTGAGGAAAAGATCATATAGCTGAGAGTATGATTATAACGGTTTGTTTTGATTCCTTCCTTTCCATTCATTTTCATTCAAAAGGAAAGGCCAGCTGTTGAGCCATTTTGAACAAGGGTCTTTCTTGCTTTTTCTCTTCCTCTCTAAGTACATGAAATAGCTAATATTGGCTTTCCAAGTGAAACTGTAACACTTGAACTTGAAGAAACAGGAATATTGCATCTCTCTGCTATTTATTACCCTGCCAAACACTAAACAAGGCTATGATCAAACAAAACTGTGGTAATCCAGTCTTCTGGGAGATTTAATTGGCATACTACACTCTTTATTTTTTCTGCAAAATGTCCTGAATTACAGACGTTCAAGAGTTGGGGCTTAATCAGCAGATAGAGCTTCTTAT
Organism: Pterocles gutturalis; assembly: GCF_000699245.1. Lineage (NCBI taxonomy): Eukaryota > Metazoa > Chordata > Aves > Pterocliformes > Pteroclidae > Pterocles > Pterocles gutturalis. Next base: position 7,678 of record NW_010115100.1, on the reverse strand, counting down.
TATTACACAGAAATGCAGGAGAATTGTATTTGAGACTATCCTTGAAGTAACAGAAGATCTGCCTGTAATGAGATTTCCAAAATTACTATAGGGAATTCTCTACAGGGGAAGTGCTTTCTTCTCGGGTCATTACATTGCCATAAGTCTTAATTTTCCAGGCATTTTACTCCTTCTCCCTCTGTGTCATGCTTTTTATCAGGGTTCAAATCTGGAAATACCATTGTCTTTTCAAAACTGCAGCTTAAAACTGAACCATCCATCCAGGGAGATAGAGAGAATGCATCAACAGTAGGACTGGTCTTTCTGTATGATTAAAAAAAAAAAAAAAAAAAAAAAAAACCACCACAGAAGAAAGGTCAAAAGACAGCTTTTCTGTATTATGCAAAATAAATGAAAGACTAAAGGAGAAAGAGCTGCAAAATGAAAACTCCTGTTATTTAAGGAATATGGAGAGAAATCTGATTATGGAAAGAAAGTAAGGATCAGCTAGAAATATAGGACTGGAGAAGACATTTTGGGTCTTTATTCAAACTCACAGACAGCACATTATGTAATAGTAGAATCATAGAATCATAGAATGGCCTGGGTTGAAAAGGACCATAGTGATCATCTAGTTTCAACCCCCCCACCATATGCAGGGCCTTTTATTGAGTTATTAATCTCTATCTGAAAACCATTTAGGGTAATTTTTACTGCAGGTCTGTTTAGGAAGCCATCAGAGTCTTACTGCTGGGTAGAGCAGTGAGTTACGAATGTCCTTCCAGTTTCCAGAAAAACATAATAACTGACAACTTATTTCCAGTTCCTCAGCTGGGAATAATCAATATAATGTTTCATCTGAAGTAGCTCTTCTCTCGTCCTAGTGTTACTAATGGTTTTTTGATAGACATATCTGTTTTGGGAAATCTTCCGAGGAAACAACTGAAGAAGGGTTGGTAGGAGGAGTATTACTTGATGACCATGGGATCACAATCGTTTTGGAGACATGAAAAGGCAAATTTACAAAGTGAGGGGTCAAAGCCACCAATACGGAACTATTCATAACAGTACAGCTTGGTAATGGCCACAGTTCCTGTTGCCATCATTCAAGGATTAAATGAAACTAAAAGAAGTATATTAAAGGAAGCAAAAGCAGAGGAAAAATGGTAGGGATGATCTGCTTTTCCTGAGAATATCAGAAAGGAGGAAGAGAGAGTTAAACTAAAAGGCAATACTGGTCCAAGCAATAGCAGTGTGAAATTGGTCTTGATTGTCTTCAAGTTGTGAAAAAATGAAGTTCTGAACTGATTGGTCACAAAATACCTTTAAGAGTCTTCTAGTTGGAGCAGCGGGGTGAAAACCAACCTACTTTAAAGACACTTCAGACACTTTACATCTCCTGGCAAACTCTATCCCAGATTGACTTTAAAACATTATTTTCCTTGTTATCATATATTTTTCCCATTATTTACATGCCTCTGATTACACAGGTTTTGAGGTGGGTATGCATGCATTAATCCCCTTTTTGGAAGGTCTCTTCTCTTTATCTGTGACACAGATTATTGTTAGATTTAGCACTTTTGACTTGGAAAACCTTCAGACCTCAAGTTCTTGAGCTCAGGTGAACCATATTCAAGGTTTTCAATCCAAGTGACTTTACTACTCAACTCCCATATCAAAATAGATTCTTCTGAAATCCCAAACCTTACCTACTGTCCTACTTTTGTACATTTTCCCTTTAATTTAAATTGAATCAACTCTTTAATTAAGTCCATGTTAATTAATTACTTATAGTTATTTTCTACTTTCTTCTATATGCTGGGGGGTATTTGATTAAGAAACACGTCAGTTAAACACATCTAGGAATACAGAGTTCCTTTGGCTGTTAGTTGCATTTGTTCTACAACGTATAACCTGAGAATTAAAATTTCTCAGTGTCATAACTGTTGAGAATAGTGTTTCTCTCTGTTAATTTTACAGATAACTCTATCCATAGACACATCTATATATGGGTCGCTGGGTACAGAGAAGACTTCTATCATTAACTATCCCAATGGAATGTCACCAGCCTTCCAAAAAGTGGCTTTGGCCCTGGAAGATCCCTTTTAATATATGCTTATTCTTTCTTTAGTTTTCTTTGCATTTTATCATATGCAGTGTTTTTCTGACATTTTTTCTATTTTTGTCTGTATTTGTGGTTAAGCCCAGAACTGTATTTCATACATGTTTTCTTCTCCAGGGAACTGATCAACCAAGTTCCTTTTGTCTCCAAATGTCTGTTTCCTGTTGTCTGTCATTAGTTCAGGACTCTCTACTTTGCTGTACAGTTTCCTGGCATTGAGACTACTTCAAAAACCATTAAAAAAATTCTGCATAATGAGCTAAAAAAATTTAAATGTGCCTATGGTAGCAATTTAACTGCCATGGTACCTCAGTGTCTCACTAACATGAAGATAACTTGATACAGGAATCGAGTAGTATCCAAAATTTTCAGGTACAAAAAAGCAGGGAAGATTGATTATATATTTATCCAAGGTCATACTGGAAGTTCATATAGAAGTATGAAAATATTTACTGCAGGTTTTTTGTATGTCCAGTCCTACACCTTAATCAGAATACCTACCTGCCCTTCATCTGCCTGCAAAACAGAGCATAGAAATACTATGGCAATAGGAAAAGAAGATCCTCAATATGCAATGGCCTGTCAAACTTTGTGACAGTTCACCCTTCACTTTTTCCTGGTAGTTATTGTCACAGCCATCTGTATGCTGATTTGTTTAAAACATAGTTTGTAGAATATGCAACCAAGCATCTGATCCTTAATGTACACATCTAAATTCTTTGAGCTCTTTGAACATTAGAGAAAAGCAACCATTTGTGACTTTTTAATTGGTGTCAGTTGGCTGTATCATTGTTACTACATGACATATGTTACAAGGACTGATCCTACTGAAGGTAGGTGCATAGAATGTCACTTTACATTTTTTGTGAGTAGCCAGTATCTCATCAGTTTTGCATAGCACATCATTAGCAACATCACACAGTGTGACAGTATATTGTGCCTAAATATGAAATGCTGATTCCTAGATGAAAATATATTATTTTTTAAGTTGGAAAGCAGTTTCTGTATTATAATGTGAGTTCCTGAACCAAAATGATTCTGCAGTTTGTAACAAAAATTGTAAGCTGACAGATAGTAAAGAAGAATCTTTTACATTTATTCACATTACCAGCACACTGCAAACAGTTTCTCTCTCATTTGTTTTTGGCCCAAGGTCCTCTTAATCCTGTATGAGTGCTAGCAGGCTATTGCCAAGAAGAGAATATAGAAACAGGTTTTTGTTTTAGAGATTTTTTTCAAGGAACAAATTTCCATGCCTTCTTGCTAGTTGATTGAAGAACATAAAACCCAATGTTAGTTCTTATTTATATTTTAATATTTTATAAATTTTTAAAAGAAGTACAGCTACAATTCATACTATTTCTACTTTTCTCTGTCCTCAGACAGTGAGAATATGTGCTCTCCCATTCCTACTAATTTGAAGAATAAGGATAGCTTCTTTGATTTTAAGACCAGGTGAGTCTGTTTATCCTCAGGGAAGAATAAGACATGATGTGAAATCCTGGATTCACTGAAAGCACTAGCAGTAACTTCTGCAGAGCTGGGATCTCTCCCATTGTTCTTCATGTAGAATTCTACCTTAAATATGCAGGAGATTCCTGAATACATCTCATGCTTTAAATTCAACCAGCATTTTCTATATCACAGCTTATTTTTTGGTACTCGATGCTTTTGAACCAAGACACATGCTTGCAACTATTAGTGAATTCTTTGTGAAATACAGTAAATATTTGGATTGAAAATTCCCCTAACTCAAGAGAAGGGAGAGGCTGAAAATCTTATTATAAATAAAATAACAATTGCTATCATTTATATGTAACATAAAAGGGCATGCAAGTATATAGACTTAAAATTCCTAGCCATTAAGAACTTATAAACAAAAATCTATTTTTATAAAACTTAATTATAAGCATAACTCTAAGTTTACAGTACTGTAATTACAGATTCCATATTATAAAGGAAAGAGCATCAAGGCAACATAGCTCTTTCTCTGCATTTAAAAACACAGGTGAGATCTATATCAAACAAAAACATGGGAACAGGGGAATACAAGAGTATATATGAGCTGATTTTCTGTAACAATGAAAGTTTCCTTTTTAAAAAAAATTAGTCACTATAAGATGATATCCAGATAGGATCTGTAGAAGTAAGGTTGATCCTCGTAACATCTCACAGCTGTAGCTAAGACTTTTTTTCCCCTGGATGTAAATTATGAAACTGACATTACACTAACCAGAATATCAAAGATCTAATAACCTTTCTGAATGAGCTGCTGGTTAAACCAAACTACATTAAAACAAATTCATTTAGGAATGTGACAATTTGTGACCCAGTTCCATTTTCCTGTTTTGAGAGATCAAAAATACTAAGGGCCTTCCAAAATAGCAGCATCCTTCATTGCTTTTGAATGTAAAAATGCTAGCGTGAAACATAAGCAAAGATCTCTCACAAGGACAAGAGATTAATTTGAAAAACTACATTGCAGGGCTCTCTAGCCCACCTGAAAACTGAAAAAGAAGAGACAGTATTGGTATGAATTCCTTTCCTTTTTCTGAGGTCAAAACTCATTTGTAAAAGTGCAGTCAGAAAACCTGGGAAAGGTTAGTCCAGCACACAGTATGGAGAAGCCAGAGCTGCAAAGTACCAGCCTTGAAATGCCTCAAAATGTACTCAGATCAAATGCACATAATGTCTTCTTCAAGACACACTCTGGGGAAAGTTACACAGAAAAAAAATAGCATTAAAAAAGTACTTGTCTGATGCTTAGAAGTAGCTGTGAAAAAGCATATAGGGGGCTATCCTGCCTTACAAATAGCATAACCAACAGAGAAGAAAAATATTCACCAAAGAAAAGTCCAGGAATACTCTATCTCCTTTTGATATCTTTGTGTGTTTCCTCATGGTTGGTTGCTCTTTAAATTTCCCTCTACCCAGTCTGCTACTGCTGAGGCAATTATTCCAGGATGGACTCTCTGTAGATGTTGCAAGGGCTGCCTTTGACTCATTGGCACGCTTATAGCTGCCTAACTAGCCTCCCCAGGCTGGGGAAGCAGAGATGTTGCCAAGCTACCCATAAGGCTGGAGGGGTCTGGTCCCCTGTCTGCCTGGAGAAAGCACGAAGACAACTGCAATGCAAAGAATCTCGCACACACTGAAAACCTCTTTGCAACTGGAATTCAAGATCACATTCGTCAGCAAAAGCATATGATATCTCTCGGGTTAACAGCTTGGCTTCCTTGCAACATCCCAGTGGGGCCATTCTCCCTCTTCTCCCATCATTATCCACAGTCTGTAATGCTCTGGCCATTTGTATCTTCAGGTGGGCTCTTCCTTAGCCTGGCAGAAATCATTGTAAGTCCAAACCATGAAGGAAGCACAGCCTATACCACTTTGGGTTGGTGGTTTGTACAGCACCTATGAAGAGCATTTAGAATTAAATGAGCACTCCCAGCCCATGGGCACTGACAGAACAGAAAATCAAAATGAGTCACCGGGTAGGTATGTTTTGTCTGTGTGACTGGAATTGCTTGCATAGTTTACAAGCATTTTACAGGAAGCCAGAAGGCACATCACTACACTAGGTGTCTGTGAGGAACTAGAACACTAATGTTAGACAGTGAATAAGGTCCAACCTGAGGAATGTTTCCTGACTATGCCCTTGACTTCTCTTCCATTATTAATATTTCAGTGCTGTTTTCCTTAATCCTCTTGATCCTCGTCCGCTACATGATACACTACAAACAGATTCTCTGAAGTTTTTCCATTACTTGTGACTGGATGTCCAAAGAGACTCATTTGAGCAGGTCCCAAGGAAGACCATGCTCTTCTCCGTCTTAGCTCAGGTAGCAGGGGTATATAGTCAAGCTACAGAACTAGCTCACAGTCAAGAGCCAGTACCTTATTGACAAATGTTCATAGCTGACTCTAGGGAGAGGTAGTCCACAGCCGTGCGATTAGTGCTATAGTGTCATCCTGCAACAAAGGAAAACAGCTCATATCTGTGGATGACTATGTCCTGTCTTCCCTAGGTGTATTCCTGGGCCATGTTATAACCTTCCTTCTTGTCCTCTAGCTTAATCTGGCACTGATCGCTGACTGTCTATAACTGTGCTGCATCAAAAAGACAACGCTTAAAGGATTCACTTGTAGGAAGAAATAAAAAAGGCCATCAAAGCCATCATTGTTACCACAGTGATCGGTTGTACTGCTGCAGCAGCAGAATCTGAAAGACCTGTGTAAATATTCAACTTTGCCTTTATATGTGAAGAGGTTTCCTAGCTAAAAAATGTTTCCACCAGATTAAAATTATTTTTGCATCTTGTGAGTCCTTCCCAACATTATTAATAGCAGTCAGAAAAGAAGGGACTAAAACTACTAGATAAATGAGGTTTTATTTAATTTATTCATGACAGTAGAATGAGAGCAGACATCATCTCTTGAAAGAATATTTGTTATAGATTCTTTGTAGAATTAAGGCATGGCTAAAAATTGTTCTCATATAATAATCTTTTGTGAAGAGATCTAAACTGTGAGAAGAAATTTGAATTCACGTTTAATAAAAGTATTGTACTTTTTGTAACATTGGGTTTGAAAGAGGTAGACATAGGAGAATTTGTTGAAATCACAGTCTTATGCAAGAAGTTATGGATTCTGCACATAAAAATGTCCAGGACAGAATGAAAGGTCTTCATAATTGTAGTAAACTCTTTGGAACATGATGTAGGCCAAAGACTACAACTTTGTCCTCATGCAACACTCTTATTCAAGAAAAACATAGAAATATGTGTGTAATTAATGAAACAAGGATTTTTTTCAAGGAAATATTCATCATTTTCAGTCTCATTACAGTCCATGTCAGACATGGATAATACATTGAACTGCTTTCATGAGCTGAGGGTTCTGAAAGATATTTAGGGTTTAGTGCTGAATTATAGAGAAAAAAAATACAGATCTTATTCTGCAGGTCTAAGAAAGCTTTTGAAGTTAATGCCATGACACCAGTCACGAGGTCTCATTTTTACCAGTTGAGAAACTCAAATAATTTTATTTTTTTTAACAATTATTTCTTAATTCTTAATGGATATTAATGATGCTAAACTCTAATTCTGTTGGGAAAAAGGAGAAACAGTTGAAATTCAGAAAAGGCATGTTGATCTCAAGAGTTCAGTCTTGGTGTTAGACACAGGCAGAAGACTGAATTTCTCAATGATTTGTACATGTTTAAGATATATACACAGCAAGGGTGATACATATCCTTTTTTCCACTTTCATGTTCAAGAAACAATACATTTTCTGCTCAGAATTGCAGCTAGTCACACTGGTCCATGCCTTTACCTAAACTAAAATGTATGATCTTGGTCTGACGGGAAGCCAAAAATAAATTCTCAAAACATGTTAAGCACATGAGATTGAAAAGATCTTTGCATTAGTTGGTGTTTCTCTTTTCAGTGCTGATGTCCTGTTTCAAGGTCCTATTTCTAATGCTAAAAGTTTTGTTTGATTGAGCCAATGTATCTCAGGGTATATTATTTACATGTATATATATGTATCAGAGCAGGGACGGCACCTGGGGTTCGT